>NC_082400.1:4116631-4136631 GCF_031168955.1 Gadus macrocephalus
CAGGTATAACATAGGATTAGAATGTAACTTCAGCTATAACATAGGATTATAATGTAGGTGAAATCAACCTGGAATGCATCAGGTTATATAATATTAAATGATGATTATAAAAGATTAGGTCGATCTGATCATGTGTCTGTGTATCAATCACATTATCTCCGATTATACCTGACAGATTATATGATTTTGTTCTTATCAATAAAACTCTATAACCCAGGACAGATTGTATCATCCAAATTATATAATTAAGGGTAGGTTACATCAACCCGAATATATGATAAACGATCGTTTATACCAGATTATATCAACTAGATAACATAAAGGAACAACTGTGATTGATAGAAAAACTCCAAAATGACTGAAGAAAAGAAACAGTTTACGAGAACATGACAACTCGATGCTGAGCACTTGGAAGAACTGAAAGTAAAAATGCAACTGGAAGTAAAAAACGCAATTTCCTCAGAGCAAGGAAGTCCCAATTTAGTTAGTTTCTTCCTCTTATCATACACCCACGGTTTCTTCCATGTGTAACTCGGTTCATCTCGACCTTGTGTGGTAATGGTATCACTTCCTGTGCGTCAATAGGCCTAATGAGGCAATAGGCCTAAGCGTGTGACTGTGAAGCATTACCCATTGTTTACAAATAAAATAGGTGCTAATCTGATGTAGCCATTGAGGGAGATGCTAACTTATTGTAGCTGATGAGGGCTCGATGCTAACATGACGGTAACTCTAAAGTCAAACCGTCCAATCTGAAGGCTCTACTTAACCACTCACCCTACTCACTTCCACCAATGCAAAGCGAACAGAACTGAGCCGCTTTAATAGAATCCCGGACGATTTTGAAATTCCGCCCGGACAATTTTTTTTTTAAAGTGTCTCAAAAAGTGGGCATGTCTAGGCAAAAGAGGGCTTCTGGTCACCCTACGTACGGGGAACCCATTTGATTCTTGCCTGTTCCACTGTTAAATAGAGGCGCAAGTTGGTGGGCGCTATCCTGGTTATTTCTCTGCTTGAGAGATACGAAGTGTGGCGTGTGAGCTTGTGCATGGGATGAATTGCGTGTGTCTCACGCCGAATGCGTGAAACTTGAGAGCCATGTTTTTACCTGTTATGGCTGTTGTGGAAGAGATGCTTACCTGTTGTGACGTTGAGGGATAGATTCTAACAGGGAGAGATGCTAACCTGTTGTAGCCGTTGAGGGAGAGAGGCTAACGGAGAGAGGCTAACCTGTTGTAGCCGTTGAGGGAGAGAGGCTAACCTGTTGTAGCCGTTGAGGGAGAGAGGCTAACGGAGAGAGGCTAACCTGTTGTAGCCGTTGAGGGAGAGAGGCTAACGGAGAGAGGCTAACCTGTTGTAGCCGTTGAGGGAGAGAGGCTAACGGAGAGAGGCTAACCTGTTGTAGCCGTTGAGGGAGAGAGGCTAACGGAGAGAGGCTAACCTGTTGTAGCCGTTGAGGGAGAAGGCCCCCTGGGGAGCAGCAGAGGTGCTGCTCTTGAAGTAGTAGACGCAGCCCTTGTGGAGGATGATGTACCGTAGAGGCCCTGAGGAGAGCAGGAGAGGGGGAGAGAAGAGGAGATGAAGGAGGTGGAAGAGGAGAAGGAGGGGAGGAGGAGAGGAAAGGAGGAGGAGAGGATAGGAGGGGAGGAGAGGAGGAGGTAGTGATGAGGAGGAGAGCACGCGGGAAGTAGAGGGGTAGAGGAGAGAGGGGAGGATCAGTTGTGCAGCTATGAAAGTAATATCACATTGTCTTTCACTCATTTACCCTTTACAAACATGAGGAACCTAATTTGATAGAAATGGATAATCTCCACAGGGAAATGGGAGGTTGTAGTAGATGTCTAACAGGATCTATCCGAATGAATTGGAATCTGAGTCTGTCTGGCTCAATCTGGATGAAAGAAATATCCCTAATTTCTGCTGTGCCTGAGATCAATAAAGTACATTTACTTACTTATCATTATACCCATATTACTGTTCTGTACTTAATTGATCTAATCCTTATCCAAAGAAAAGCATGTAAACCAAGAGGTGGGCGGGGCCTGTGACTCACATTTCATGAGGCTGAACTGGCTGCCTCCTTTCTTGTGCAGGTAGCCACAGGTGGACACGCCCCCTGGCATGGTGAGGAGGTTCTGGGCCCCGATGGCCCGCATGGGGGCCGGCCAACACATCTCCAGAGAGGCCATGGATCTGTAGGGGAGAGGAGGAGGAGGAGGAGGAGGAGGAGGAGGAGGAGGAGGAGGAGGCATGAGGGAGTGGAGAGGGGAGGGGGAGGAGGAGGAGGTAGAGGAGGAGGGTGGAGAGGGGAGAATGTGGAGGAGGAAGTGGAGAAAAGAAGAGGTGGAGGCGAAGGAGGTAGAGGAGCTGGGAGGGGAGAATGTGGGGGAGGGAAAGAGAAGGTGGAGGAGCAGGGGAGTGGAGTGAAGGAGGTGGGAGGAAGACATTTAAAAAAAGGAAAAGCATGTAAATGAGAGGAGGACAGGGACAACAAGAGAGTAGAAAATGGGATTAGAGAGGAGATGGGGAGAGGAGGAGGTGACAGGATATGGGAGGAGAGAAGAGCAGGAGGGAGAGCAATGAGAGGGGGGAGAGGAGAAGAAAGAACACAAGACAAGGAGAGGAGAGAGGGAGGGGAGGAGATATCAGGAGGAGAGGCGAGACGGATAGGGATTGTTAGGTCATCATGGTGTGTTATGGTTCAGAGAGATTTAGCATCAGATTATGGTTAAGAGAGGAGATAACGTCTTCCAAGGCAGGGAGGAAAAGGAGAAAAGTAATTAAAGTGCTGGAGGCTGAGCTCTACCGTAAACACACATAATTACAGTAGTGGGCAGGGTCACGAGTTCACAGCAAGGCAAACAAAAGTAAAATTGTAACCTTTATCGCATAAATTCTCAATACTCTGGCATATATATATGAGAGTCCGCAACAAATAACTCAACGTGGCACAGACAAAATAGAGTTTATAAGATGTTTGTATGATGAAATGATCTTTGTTTGTCCAAATCAAAATCATTGCACACTTTACTATGCCCATCTATTCTCATTAAATACTATGGTACTATACTTACTACATATTATACTACTATAATCATGACACCATACCCATTACACACCCATCAACACATTACACACTATAAGAATTAAATGACCAGTGGGTAGAATTCTATGGTAGCTTGCGGAACGTCTTGGCCGAAATTTTATATAGTATTCTTAAGTATATTTTAATTAGTATATAAGATTCATTGTGTTTCCTTAACCTTACAAAGGAAATACCGTACAGTAATAAGGTAGTGAAGATGTGGTTTACAGTTATAATGTGCCTGCAGTAATAATGCAGTGAGGATGTGGGCTACAGTAATAATGTAACTAAAGTAATAATGCAGTGAGGATGTGGGCTACAGTAATAATGTAACTACAGTAATAATGCAGTGAGGATGTGGGCTACAGTAATAATGTTACTACAGTAATAATGCAGTGAGGATGTGGGCTACAGTAATAATGCAGTGAGGATGTGGGCTACACATTAGAGGAGCTCTGTGCTGCCTACCTCTTGCTCAGTCTCCTCCTTAGGGTTTCAAACGCACGCTGTAGAATAGAGACCCAATGTCCATGTGTGGGGTCAAGTCCCAAAAACTCTAGTCTCTGCTCTCTGGTCTTGTCCTTCAGGACTAGTCTAACAGAATGGACTCTAGCCGTTCACTCTGAGAACACAGCCTCCTGACTGATGGTACCGACTGGAGACTGGTTCTACACTTGATCAGGAATGTTGCAATTACTCTCTCCCCCCTATCTCTCTATCGCCCTGCTGGAGGAAGGAAACAGAAAACCTTCCTTCGTTTCTTTGGTTCTCTTTCGTTTGGTTCTGTTGACTTAGTATTGAGTGTCTCTCTCACACTTGCCAGCATTCACACACGTGCACACCAACGCGCACCAACACACACACACAACCACGCAGACACATACACAGATGCAGGAAACCCATAATTTCAAGCGCCCAAGGAAATGTTCAGCTTCCTGAACACCCAAAGAAGATAATGAGAGAGAGAGAGAGAGAGAGAGAGAGAGAGAGAGAGAGAGAGAGAGAGAGAGAGAGAGAGAGAGAGAGAGAGAGAGAGAGAGAGAGAGAGAGAGAGAGAGAGAGAGAGAGAGAGAGAGAGAGAGAGAGAGAGAGGGAGGGAGAGGGAGAGGGAGAGAGAGAGAGAGAGAGTTAACAAATAAGTTAATGTGGCTTGACATGGAGAGAGAGAGTGGCTGACTGACTGACTTTTTCACAACCAAAATGAGCTTGTATCAGCATCAACAGATTTAAATTGTGGAATAAGTTAAGTGTGGAAGTACAGAAAAAGCCAAAACATAAAACAGTTTAATAAAAATATATAAAGTAGAGCTGTCAGTTAAACGCGTTATTAACGGCGTTAACGCAAACCAATTTTAACGGCGTCAAATTTTTTATCGCGCGATTAACGCACATCTTTTATTAAAAAAAAAAAATAATAATTAAAAAAAAAATTCTTTGGCTCAAAACAAAGAAGCAGTAGCCTGACTGCTATGTTCAAATGACATTTGTTCAAAGCAGTCTAAAAGACTGCTTAGATTTTAATTGCACTATAGGCTCTTTTTTTGTATCTTCCTGTTTTGATCAGTATATGCCAATGTTGTTATCAATAAAAAATCATTTGCACAAGGCAAGCCGATGCACTTCACCATGTTGATAAGAGAATTAAAACCAGAAGAATTAATGGGACAAAGAAATCAAGGGATATCTAGCATAGAAAACGAATTTGCGATTAATCGCGATTAATGTGAGTTAACTATGACATTAATGCGATTAATCACGATTAAATATTTTAATCGCTTGACAGCTCTAATATAAAGACATCATCCTCAAAAAGTACAGAAATGTAAAGGAGCCTCTGTAACATTGACATATAGACTGTAATTTTGTGACATACATGGTATTTGTATTTTTATGTATAATATTTATTTATATATCGACATTTATACTATCCATATATGGCTATTCATGATATATAAATAAGATAATATATCATTAGTTATTATTCATATTTATATAAATTATTTGATAGAACTTACATGTTTGAAATAAAGACAATCAATCAATTAATCAATCAATGGTAGTTTCAGTTTCATTATTTCGGTGACATTATTTTAGTTCCTAATGTTTACAGAGGCGATAGGAGATAAGGGAAGGCAGGACTAGGAGGGGTGAGAAGGAGAAAAGGAGAACATTGAGGGGGGAGGTGAAAATAAGGGAAATGGAAAGTGTGTGTATGCAGCAGTCAGTAGGGTGATGCTGCGTGTGTGTGTTTGTTTGTATGCTATTGTGCGTGTGTCTGTGTAAGTCAATTTGAGTGAATGTGTGTATATGTATGTGTGTGTGTGTGTGTGCGTGTGTTTGTGTGTGTGTGTGTGTGTGTGCGCGCCCACGCAAACATTGTGGGATGTGTAAGAGTCTTTCACTTAGCTAAAATAAACAATGCTAAGCTAAAGACGACAACTTTCTGTTTGCCAGAAAGGGAAGCTTTGGCTAGGAGCGGCTTTTCGAGTCAAGACGCTTCCTCACACACACCCACACAAAAACATCCCACCCCCCCCACACTCACACACACACTAACACACGTTTCTATACCATCTTTGGCCATATATGGGCTTGACCTCTCAAAAATAATATCTCTTAGTGTTGAAAGACACAAATAGGTCTCTTGTTCTCGCTGTCTTTCACTCACACACACACACACACACACACACACACACACACACACACACACACACACACACACACACACACACACACACACACACACACACACACACACACACACACACACACACACACACACACACACACACACACACACACACAGACACAGCAGAAGAGAAGTATGACCGGCTATTTAAGCTGTGATTGTACATTTCCACTTGAAGTTATTGTATTATCCAGGCGTATAATCCATTGTATTCAATCTAAATCTACTTGATTTACCTTAAACCTTCTGAAATTCAGCCTAAATCTACTTAGACTTACTCTCAACCTTTTTAAATGAACCCTTAATCTAATTGACTTAACCACAACATTCTTCAATTTGTCCCATAGCTTCTTGACTTACCCTAAATCTTCTTAAATCCACCCTAAATCCACTTTAACTTATCATAAACCTTCCTCAAGCAACCCTTAATCTAATTGAAATATCCTAAACCTTCTTAAATCCACCCTAAATCTGCATAGAATTACCCTATACCTTCGTAAACACACCTTAAGTCTATGTGGACTAACACCAAACCTCCTTCAATTCTCCCTGAAGCTACCATCCCCTTAACCTATTCCCCCCCCTAACCCCTCCGTAGAGCCTGTCCCCGTGGCTCGTATGTAAATACAGAGTGCTGGACTCACCTCCTGAGTTTGAGCAGTTGTGATATTTACACAGAGGAGTTGGAGTAAAGAAGAAGGTAAGCAGGACTTACGTGAGGTCTATCTGCTTCTGAACACACATTCTACTGTGTGACCGGCTGACCAGGGACTTCTTCCTCACAGACACAGTAGACATGGCGGACACGAGGGAGCGAGCCTCGCACCATTCACCATGCTGACCACCCCACCGACCGACTGGACCAGACCACAGATGGGAGACAGATGGATAGAAGGATGGATGGAAGGACAGAAGGACAGAAGGAAAGACAGTACAGACTGAAGGAGAGACCGAAGAGACTGAAGGAGAGACAGAACAGACTGAAGGAGAGACCGTACAGACTGAAGGAGAGCCAGGAGCTCGTGGAGAGACTGGATGAGGGAGACTGAAGTCGGAAGGTGAATAGAACGGAATGAAGGGGGTTTAAGGAACCGTTGACAGTAGTAATCCACAGCTGTGTTGAAGGGATTTGGCTAAAGAGGAGACCAGGGTGGAAGCTCTGAAGTTATCTAGAGCAGACAGACTGAATCGATGTGAAACCATGAGTGGTTTCCTGTAGGGGCAGAGCCTGCAGCCAGCCACATCTTCTTATTGGCTCTGTGACTTCCTACTTCCTCAGAAACACATTCTGACAGGAAGCTGGGGGTACTTTCCAACCCCCGGTGTGTAACAATGGAGAGAGTGCAGTCACCTACGCACTCATGCACAATTTACACGCACACACACACACACACACACGCACATGCAGACACACACACAGGCGCACACACACACGCATGCACGCACCCAGACACACAAACACACACACACACACACACAACCATACACACACACACACACACACGCACACATACACTCACGCACATGCAGACACACACGCAGGCGCACACACGCACACACACACGCATGCACGCACCCAGACACACAAACACACACCCACACCCACACACACACACACACACACACACACACACACACACACACACAGATAAGCAGACCTGAAGGGCTTAATTCAATTCAATGGTATATATTTACACACACTAAATCGTAATGAAATCAATCATGAACAAGCCTCTGAAACGAGGCACCAGCTGGTGGTGTTTGTTTCCATATATATATATATATATATAATATATATATACAGCAGTGACCAATCCTATGGCATGTCACTTAATTTCAACCAATGGTCAACCTCTGAGGTCCAATACGTTGCAGATCATTCTCCATACTCTTCTCACGGGTGGTTCCTGGTTGGTGGAACAAGCTACCTAGCTACCTTTCTACCTCACTACCACACACAGGATCTATCTGAATGTATCGGAATACCTATCTCCCTCTCTACCTAGCTACATGGCCCCTCAATTCCTACCTACTAAGCAGATCTGTCCCATTCTTCAGTAAGACCCAACTCCCCAGAGAACATCTCAGACTTCAGTGCATGTTGTGTTGCTGGTGTGTATCTCACTATGCTGTCATGCATTCCTGCTACGCAGTTGACCGCAATACATTTTATAAAGATATATTTACGTTAGATTGATTCTTGAACATGGCTCCTATGCGTAACCCTGTCTGTGTATGTGCCGCGTGGTCGCGTATCCGTCACGGTTTCGCGCATGCCTGCTTTGAAGACCCAACCACGTTGAAGAGGTACTTCGTAGATGGAAAGTGTGCCTGGAACCAAACCCAAGTCGTGCCGTGCTAAGTAGTGACGAGTAGAGCTGGTACTGTCGGTGGAAAAGAGGCACTCGACTTTTTATTATAGGGCTTACAGCCAGGGTGCGATTTGTCAAAAAGGGGGAGGATGTTGTTTCATCTATTTTTCAATCATGAAAAAACACAACACGCCTAATAATTTTTCAAGTTAATGGTGGGCCCGATTAGCCTACATTTCAAACAGTTGAACATTCATCTTGACATGAAACATTTAATTTTCCAAAAAAAACAATAAAAGAAAACAGATCCCTCCCATCCCCCCAACAAATCGCACTTTGCTTACGGCCTTTACATATTTGCAGTTGTATTCTTTGATTATTTGAAGCTAGAATTGTAATTTGCTTTGAATACAAATGTCTGCAAAATGACTTAATGTATGTTTTGTTTTGTTTGTTTTTGTAGTGTAGTTAGGTTTCTGGGTTTACACAGTTTGAAAACAACCCTGGTTTTTAACCCTACAATCTAGTGTTAGAAACAAACCCTGAACACAGAGAGAATGACCTGGTTTACAGTACCATCTAGTGTTAGAAACAACCCCTAACACATAGAGAGTGAGGGGGTTTAGTACAATCTAGCGTTACAAAAAAAAACTAACACAGAGAGAAGGAGGTGGTTTGCGATTCAATCTAGTATTGCAAACAACCTCTAACACAGAGAGAATGAGGTGGTTTACGGTTCAATCCAGTGTTACAAACAACCCCTAACACAGAGAGAATGAGGTGGTTTACGGTTCAATCCAGTGTTACAAACAACCACTTTCACAGAGAGAATGACCTGGTTTACAGTACCATCTAGTGTTACAAACAACCCCTAACACAGAGAGAATGAGGTGGTTTACGGTTCAATCCAGTGTTACAAACAACCCCTAACACAGAGAGAATGAGGTGGTTTACGGTTCAATCCAGTGTTACAAACAACCACTAACACAGAGACAATGAAATGGTTAACTGTGCAAACTAAAGTTAAGCAGTACAACTCTTCCCTTCTCCAGAACCACTAATAGCAGTTCAACCTTGCACAGCGCGAGACACGCCCTCCCCTAGAACCCAAGCGTTTAACAGTCTAATTAAATAATCCTCTTTCAAGAACTCCCCCAGACTCAACAATGTCATGAACCACTCTGAACGGACAGAAACGAGAGTCCCGTGAGCAGTCCCGCTCCAAAACGGAAAAACAAAGCATATTTAGAGGAGCCGTTGGCACTGTCCCCAGAGTGGACCCAGCCCATGGCTCTGCTGAACACGCCTGTCGTCACGAGAAGCATCTGGAAGCATGTGCTAATGAAACGGTGGATCTTACCGCTACAGTGCCGACCTCGGAGCCGTGCGGGCGTCCTGCTGCGACACTCCTCCTGCTCTCTGCACTTCCTGCCGGTTCTCTCACTGTGTACACACTCGCTCGGCACTGGCAACTCACCATGACGTGACGCTTCAGGACCAGCCCACCACGGACAGTGAGACGGACACATCGACACCACAGACAGGCAGACAGGCAGTGATGAAGAAGAACTCTGATTTTAGAGCAGGATCATTGGAAGACGCAGACGGTGATTGACCAAGCGACAAGCGTACATTCAATGAGACAATGGGTGAACATGATCCCTAAAGGGAAACCTTCACATAGTGGGCAGAGACAACACAGGCAAACACAGGTGACGGGGAGTGACCCTTGGGCATGGCTGAAGTCGTCCATAGCGGGAGAGGCAAGTTAATTTGCAATCCAATAAGTGGACACGCCTGCAAGGCTGCAAGACGGTTAATATCTTTACATCAAATGGGGCGGTAGAACTCAGTATCACTGCAAATGGAAACTCAAAAGACATAGACAGCTGACATGCAGACAGACAAAAAGAGGGATAGACAGACAGACACAGACCGACAAACCTACAGATCGACAGTGAGCCACATCTAAACCACAGTCAGACAGGCAAGCAGACAGACCCACCCATCGAGACCACAGACAGACTCAAATAAAATGACACGGTGAAGCACAAACAGACAGGCCGTATGAATGTTACCACTGTATACAGTATTCATTGTAGCAGTGTATTCAGTGCCGCTACCACCCCGTTGAACAAGTATAGGTGAGATGTAAACACATCGTGGAGTTAAACACCGTCTCCCTAGAGCCCCGTTCAGCAGCTCCTGAGGGTCACTGCACAGCGCCGGGGTGCTGGCGTGCAGCCTGGGACCACGACCGCGCCACGCCTTCAGTCTGAATGCAGACGGAGGGATAGGTTCAGAATGCCCTACCTTTCACTTAAGCTCACTGTTCCTCCCTGGGGAGTGGCTGAGGCTCGAATCATGATCCCGTTGCCAGTCCTGCTCTGGTTCCCTCTCCTCACCCGTGTCCCTTTCGACCGCTGGCCCTGAGACAGGTGTTAGGGTGTCTCTCTAATCCGTCAGCCACAGGCATCCTCAAAGGTTAGCGTTGGGTTATGGGTTGGGTTAAGGGTTAGAGTAGGGATAGGTTAAAGTTACTTTAGGGTAAGGATAAGGGTTAGAGGCTAAGGGTTATGGTGGTGAATTAGGGTTAGATTAAGGGATGGGTTAGAGCTACATTAGGGTTAGGATAAGCACTAGGGTTTGGGACTTTATTGTAATATTTTGAACTCATGCTCATGGGGTTAGGTCAATGCTGTTTATCCCCTGCTGCTCCCAAACTATGAACTTAATGAGGCAGCAGATGAGGCCAAGTACAGCACAATGACCCCCAAAGCTGAGTGCGTTCGGTCATTTTACGTCGTGTCATGTTGTGTTATGTTGTGTTGTGTTACATTACACTATGGTGCATTACATTGTTTATTGTTATGTAACGTTGCAGTATGTTATTTTATGGTATGTTGGATTGCGCTGTGTTGTTCAGTTCATGTTAGGTTGTGCTAGGGTGTGTGTGTTGTGTTGTATTACGTGAATTATGTTCAATTGTGTTGTTTCTGTTTGGTAGTCATATCTCAGTGGTGATGAGAAAAGGCTTGATTTTCAATTCCGGTGACTGAACTGTGAGGCTATATCTAGACTTTTCACCAGAAGCTCTTTTCAGTGGGTGGGGGAAATACTTTCAGCTCAAAGCTATTTTTATTTAGGTTCATTAACTACAGAGCTATTGACAAATCCATGTTGTTCACATCCTGTTCAGCGGACACCTACGCAGGAGAACTTCCTGTCACCCACTGCTGTTTGAATGTACGTTTGAAGTTCAGTTTGGTTTATAATTCAGATTTTTATCGCCTACCTGCTGTTGCCCAATCTGCCCCCCCTTGACTCAACTATGACAAGGCAACAAACAACAAGGCTGACAAGCCCTTCAGCTCTTCAGTCACTTTGTTTGTCAACAATAGGAAGAAAGAGGCTATCTTTTATTAGACCTTTTAGCCTCCTTATGAAACCTAAAGGGCTCAAATAGAAAATCCTAAATATCTACAAATAATGACAATTGGTTGACATTGAATGTAAAAATGCAAAAACCTCTTTTATCCTCCTTTATCCAGAGATCCCACAATATTGCATTGGCCTCTCATTATGTTTAGTATATGCTACACGTGAACCTCCTAAGATGTAAAACGACGTAAAACAATAATCATGCCGAAAGCGAAGTCAATAGTCGGGCTATTCCCCACTATTCACGGAGCCTGAGGTGAATAATTGTTAATTATATTATAGTGATGTATAACACACGTGTCGGGCAGCGACAATGCTTTCTAAACAATAATAGCGGGAAAACTTAGCTAAGAGGTGATTTCGCTAGCCGTGCCCATTCAAACCCCCAAACGCCAGAAAAGCTGCATCGTACACAACTTGTTGCTGTGTAACGTCACGGCGGATTTGTTTGAGCACTGTGTGTGCGATCAGAAATGTTTATGAGGACAATTTTGAGAGAAGATGGGAGCAGTTCAATACAGAACTGTGCGCGGACCTTAGACAAATCAAGTGGTTTCTTCTTCAGACCCCCGCTGGTGGGTCGCACACATAACACTGCATCAAGAGGTCGCACCCCTGTCCTGGCAGGCCCTTTCACACTTTTTAAACAGAAGTCAGTGCGTCTTGGTTACGACCTTGTGTTTGTACATTTTATACATAGCCCACCAACGCACACATTCCCGCCATGAACTGTCTGTGTTAAAAGTGTTAACATAGTGACCAAGACAACCAGAACCCACGTCTTCTTTACGGTGAAACAAAACAAACAGAAAAGGGGAGCAACATGCTAGAAATCAGCTGCCTGCCATTAAGGAATCCACCGAAACTGGAAAGCTCTAAACGAGCAAAATAAAATGGAGACGTGTGTGTAAACCAGTACCTAAATCTCTTAAGTCCATAGAAGAATAAACATGAAAAACACATACAAGATAAACTACAAAGAATCGACCAAAGAATGTCAGAACCTGCTAGATTCCCCAATTACACAAAAATAACTCCAAAACAAATATAATCACTGGAAATCAAGACGGCCTGGGCCGGTGACAGCCTCCTAAATTAAATGAGAACTTAAATTAGGATGATTCAGATCTTCAACTCCCAATACCTACCGTTGGATCTGAGTCAACAGCCACCTAGGGATAATCCTCTGTTTGATCATCAACCACAGACATATTTCATATGATATAGTGCATTTCAACGCTCAAAACCATGTCCTGGGCAAATCCCAAATTGTGTTTTCACCAATTCATCGTAGAGCAGAACATGTTTCAACCTCAGCACCCTAAGTCACAACCAAATAAACAAAAGCTAAATGGTCTCCTATGTAGTTTGGATCCAAATTGACACGAGGGGCCTGCGGGTCTGATGGAAAGTGTGGGAAGGAAAACCTCAGACTTTGAAAAACAACATATACAAGAACTAGCTTCCAGCCCTCATTAGGGATTACTTCTAGATACGATTATTTTCTCGAGGAGACATCAATATAATCGACGTTCCTCAAATGATCGGTTCAGACCACTTAGCAGGATACATAGGAGAACAGCTGTGAGCCACCTGGGAGACAAGAAGGGCTTCTGATGCCCTCAGAGGAGTATCCGCAGGACATCATCAGGTCTGGTTCAGAGTGTTCTGCTACAGAGTCTATCTCACTTCATGGTCGTGCTTCTGGGCTCTACTCACCATTCCTACTCTGTATGCAGAGTTCTTCACATCCATTCACTGCCACAAACGGAAGACACAAAATGATACATGCAGAGCAGAATTAGGCGAAACCAACCTATTATCAATATTCAAAGGTGCATTTTCATTCTATAATCCCCTGAGATAAAGTGGCACACTCCATGCCAAAGCCCCCAAGAACAGAGGTAATAACAAAGAAACATCATTCTGCTGGGTGTGGTTCATCACTGGGCAGACAGCAGCTCCACGTGTAAGCCCACATTACAGATCAGGACGTGGAATGCGTGTACGCTGGTTAAATACAATTAGAATATAGATTTGTCTGTGGTTGACTTTCAATATTCTGTGTCTTCCTGCAATGTCTGGACTCTTCTGATTTATGTAGATAGACATGCACAATGAATAAATATTGATTGATGCATAACTATCTATATTTTAAGGGAAATCTGTATATTTACTTCTGAATATACATACACACACACACGCACATACGCACACACGCACACACACACACACACACACACACACACACACACACACACACACACACACACACACACACACAATAAACTTTTCTAAGTACATTTCTAAGTAAATTGTGTTTTTATTCCACACTTGTTCCCATGCCATTAAAGCCCCTTTGAATTCCCTTGAGATACAGAGAGAGAGAGGCAGAGAGAGTAAGAGAGAGTCATGTTTGCAGTTGACTTTCTAGCACATAGAGGAACAGACAGCTCTATTATTAAGCCTGACAGGAAACATCTAACCACATAATGACACCAAAATGACCGCTCTCTGCGCCTCCCTGTCGCTCTTACTCTTTCTCTGTCACTCATTGTCCTCTCTGTCTTCCCGTCTTTCAGATTCAGAGTACAATAATAGTTCATGGCTATTCCGATTTTAATCTCTTTCTATCTCTCCATTGCTCACTGTCTTTCAGTCTGTCCATGTGGCTGCAGGCCAGCCTGTCTCTCTGCCTGTCACGGTTTTGAACAATGAAGCCATTCCTCTATCGATCAGGGTTTGTCTGAGAGTTGAAGGGAAGTATGCCCTCTAGTGGTAGCGAGAACACATTGCACTGTTTTGAACTATTGGACGACACGGTCATCTACTGGAGGGCCGTGTCATTACAGGCTCTCCAAATGACGCTACCATCCTATCGGCTCTCTTGCAACGGGAGGACCGTAAACATAATCAGGACAGTATAAAGTGTCAGCCAAAAACTATAAGATAATGACCTATAAAATAGAGTGTTCACTTGCTTTATAAGTATTGTTCACAATATACCAAAGGAAATGCGCAGAGCTGATGGTACATCACAGAACAAAATAAGAAGTAGAACTACCTGAAGCCCATATGAAGTCGTAGAATCCACTCACTGTATAATCCACAGTGTTTATTTTAACCAGCTAAAATGGCTTCAATGAAAATCCAATGGGAACAAAAGTGTAAGAATATATCTCTTTGAAGTATCAAAGAGGATACACTATCCAAAACTCTCAAAAGTATCTTAGAAAACCTGTTACCAAGTGAATTGAACACAGAACTCTTGGTGGACAAGTGCAGGACACCCCGAACTCAGCCGCTCCTCCTGTCAGGAAACCACAAACACAGAGGAGCAATGTGGTACTACAAATACACCAGTGGAAATGGTACACACACTCCCAAACTCACGCACACACACACACACACACACACACACACACACACACACACACACACACACACACACACACACACACACACACACACAAGCGCGCTATGCTTAAACTTCTCAGACAATAGCATAACACGCAATAAAACACTGGAAATGCTGTGTTGGAAAGTCTTGAGCACCACCAGAATAGGGGCTCATAAATCACAAGCACGCAACAACACGGCCGCCGGAGACAAAGGTTTCCTGCTAATAAAGTATTTTAGTTCGACCTTATTTCAGTCTGATGCTGCGGCCAACCAGAATGTCTGCGCAGCTCAAAACATATGACATTATTTAGAGAGGCCGGAATATGACCTGCATAATCCGACATGAACAAATGCTTTACAATAATCACTGATTACAAAAAGAGAGTTCAAGCAATCACAACCTGAGCAGGTGTGTGCTGACCTCTATATTGCTCTCTCCATAGCATTCCTCCTCCTCCCCTCTCTTCTTCTTCTCTCTCTGTGTGTTTTGGATTAAAGCCACCAGGGAGACAACCACAGTGTTTGGTTCAGAACCCAGGACAACAACGAGAGTGTTCGGTATAGGAGAACAACCAGGGTGTTTGGTTCAGAACCTTAAGGAGAACAACCAGAGTGTTTGGTTCAGAACCCTAGAGGAACAACCACAGTGTTTGGTTCAGAACCCTAGACGAACAACCAGAGTGTTTGGTTCAGAACCCTAGACGAACAACCAGAGTGTTTGATTCAGAACCCGAGACGAACAACCAGAGTGTTTGGTTCAGAACCCTAGACGAATAACCAGAGCGTTTGGTTCAGAACCCTAGACGAACAACCAGAGTGTTTGGTTCAGAACCCTAGACGAACAACCACAGTGTTTGGTTCAGAACCCTAGACGAATAACCAGAGCGTTTGGTTCAGAACCCTAGACGAACAACCAGAGTGTTTGGTTCAGAACCCTAGACGAACAACCACAGTGTTTGGTTCAGAACCCTAGACGAATAACCAGAGCGTTTGGTTCAGAACCCTAGACGAACAACCAGAGTGTTTGGTTCAAAACCTCCAGAGGAAAGCTTCCAAAGAACCACAGCTCCTGGAGGTCCTGGAGGGTTGGGCCACCTCCTCCCCCAGGATCGGGCTTCTTGGCTGGGCTTTGCAGTTAGGAGCTCTGGCATTCTTTGGTAGCCCAGTGTGTAATTAGTGTTGGTTCACTTGAAGCCAGAGGGGCTAGTCTACTACGTAGCACAAAGCAGAACACTAACACACATGCAGTAAATTAGTATCTAAATATAATGCAGCCTAAACATTAAGGTTTAGTGGGCGTGGTCAAAAGAGCCCTCAGTTCAAGGGGGAGTGGTTAATAGCAGTCTTATTGTTAGAGGGAGTGGTCAATAGAACACTCAGGGTTAGGGGGAGTGGCAAATAGGACACTCAGGGATAGTGGTAGTTGTCAATAAAACACTCAGGATTAGCGGTTGTTGTCAATCGAACACTCAGGCTAGGGGGAGAGGTCAATAGAACACTGAGAGCTACTGTTATCTGAACACTAAGGGCTAGGGGGAGTCAAAGGTTCATAGTAAGGCAAATCTTTACACAGGCAGTGACTAGCTTGGCGGTCAACTTGCTAAGCTCAGCACAAACAGTGACTAGCTTAGCAGCGAGACCATGTTTAGCTGTACATCACTACAACCATGTGATTACCGGAGAACAAGGCCTTCTTAACCACAACTACTCATTTTTAGTGAGTAGTTACAGTGGTAAGACTCACCACAGTCATGTTCAGAGCAGCGGATGTCCTTCTGCTAGTAGCTTACATTATTTACACAGAGCAGAGCCATACTATTCGTACTCACAGGCTCCCATCAAAACGTAGTACTCTCTTTAGTCTTTTATCTCTATTATTTAACCCTCATGTGAAGCTGCAGACTAGTAGAATGTCGCATCCCATTGCAACCTTATTGAAACACACAGATGCACAAAAACATTTGGAGTTCTGTTTCTTTATGGATTCAATTACATTAAATTGATTTAGCAGCCGTCCAAATGTGCAAGATTAATTTACATGAGTACACGAATAAAAGCAATTGCTTTCAAGTACTAGGCCTAGTACTTGAGTCTGCCTTGTGTATGAAAAGTGCTATGTAAATAAAGTTGCCTTGCCTACAATAAAATAAAGGTTTTATTTGTATTTTAACATTTGTATTTTAACATTTCTAATTACATTCAGTAAGATGCAGTCTGAAAAGATTCATTTTCAGGCTCTGGTAAAAGATGGATCGGGTTTCAGCTGTCCTCATGTCAGTCCGGGTCTCGTTCGACCATTGTGGGGCCAAGAGGGCAACCCTCAGCATTGTGTTGAGCGGGTGCTGGAGTCCCCACGTAGTGTGGGAGTAGAAAGCCGTTTGGCTCTCATGGATTGTAGTGGATGGGCTAGAGTGGATGGTTTGGATGTAGGATGGGCCTGGGCTATTGGCAGTACGCTAGGAACGAATCAGTGACTTGAATCAGATTCGAGCAGCCCCAGGTAGCCAGTGCAGGGTCAGAAGGAGTGGGGTAGCATGGGATGAATTAGATAGGTAGAAGACCAGGGCCGGGCTGCCACATTCTGGACTAGACGCACAGGAGGAATAGCACGTGTAGGTAGACAAGGCAGAAATAAGTTGCAGTAGTTTACACCGGAGAGGACAAAAGACTGGACCAAAACCTAGGTGGCCTAATGGGTCAGGAACGGACGTAACCTCCAGATTTTGTTGAGCGTGAAGGACAGCTGGTCATCCAGGGTCACCCCAAGGTTCCTGGCTGCCCGGGTCGCAGGCACCACAGAGTTGTGGTGTTGATGGAGAGGTGGTGGAATGAGGATGCCTTCCCTGGAAGGGAGTGAAGCTCAATCTTGTAACACACTTATTGTTCTACCTGGGTTTCAGACCGTGAAAAAGACAGAATAGGTTGGTGGTAAGAAAGGCCATGTGAGTGAGTGACAGGACCCACTGACTTGGTGTACAGAGAGACGAGGATGGGTCCCAGGACAGTGGTGCACAGGCACCCTCAGGTTGGGCTGGAAGCCCCCATCTCTGGCGAGCTCCTCCTCTTGCCTCACCTAGTTTTGTACCCAGTAAGTCTCTTTTGGCACCATTGGGTCTGCCTAATGGCTTCTTCCAATTCTTGAATGTCTCTCGCCATTCTTTTAAATCCCACCCCTAACACTAATGTGGCAACCTTGACCTTAAGAAAATAATGATGGCTGAGAGAGAGTGCGCAATTTAGACAATCCTGCGCCCCGCACACCGCACGATTCCAGGAATTGCTAGTTTGATCAACACTGTTGACAGAAAATCATCACACATCACGGCCCAGTGGTCGGGTCGGTCGGTCAGGTGACATGGTCTGTGTCACATAAACATAGAACTTAAAGGGCCCCTTTTGGAACCCCATGTGTGAGTGTGATTGGACATCACAAGTGGGAGTTTCCACCTATGGCTAGATATACCAGTTACAGGTTCCATAAGCTACAATACTGTAGCAGATACTGCTCCCGTTCGAATGCTTTGTTGTCTTTTAATTGTATGCTGTCTCCCATGCCTGAAATATACTGTAACATAGTGTCAAGCAAACAATGTTCCAAATGGAGAAATTAAATTATTGGAGTTCCATCTGCCATAATTTAACACAATGGGGCCCAAGCTAAATCTATCAATATATCTACACTTAGTTCTCTAAATATATGCAGGGATAACGAAGGGCTTCCTTTGTCTAGAAACTAAGGAAACTTTAAAATGTGCTCAAGACTGTTCAGATTTCACCTCATATTAGAATTATTTAGTAAACCCACTCACACACAGAGACACAGATTCATCTTGTGACATTTATCCAATTGTTTTGAGTCACTAAATGTCTGGAGTGAGCAACATCCCCCCTCCCGCACACACACAGACACACACACACACACACGTACACACACACACACACATAGGTTGTAGCATGTGCCTCTCACACAGCTTCCTAATCCAGTGCTGCGTTCAGCTCAGACATGGTCAAAAAGTGACATCATCGTTTTCCCTGTGTGTGTGTGTGTGTGTGTGTGTGTTTCTGTTTTATTGTCTTTGTTTTTATATGCTGTATATGTGTATAAGTGTGTGTGTGTGTGTGCGCGCACATGTGTGCATGCATATTATTGTGTTTTTGTGTTTGTGTATATATGTGTGTGTGTGTGTGTGTGCCTGCGTGCAAGCATGTGTGTATATGTGTGCATGTATGTGTGCATGTATGTGTGTGTGTCTGTGTATGTGTTTGAGTGTGTGTGTGTGTGTGTGTGTATGTCTGTGTATGTGTGTGTGTGTATGTCTGTGCATGTGTGTGTGTGTGTGTGTGTGTGTGTGTGTGTGTGTGTGTGTGTGTGTGTGTGTGTGTGTGTGTGTGTGTGTGTGTGTGGTATAATATATCTACCACATGATGACATCTCTACATTGTTTATCAGGGACCAGCGGTGACCATCAGAGGACAGAGTCTCACCTCTCTGCTTCTAAGCTTCTACTGCTCTGCTTTTACTGCATCCAGCCCTTCATTAGGGCTGGATTAGCAGAGGCTGGACAGCGGAGGGTAAAATGTTGTTTTCAGGGAACATTTGATGAAACATGCTAAACTTAGCCCTGAACTAAGAGGAAGCAGACGACTCGTGAATAATATCTTGTTGTTTTCCATCCTCGCTTTGGTCAAATGCTTTTAGGCACTCACAAAGTGTCAGGGGATTTTTAAATGTGGAAAACACTTTTAGAGTACGGCAAGTTGAAGGATGAGATCTAGTACCGAGTAATATCAGTACTAGTACTGCGTATTATAACAGAGTAGCAATACAGAGTTCTGTGAGTTTTGAGCTGTACAGTGAGGAAGTCCAATGGACTTCACAGGAACATCACAGGAAGTAGGATACTGGCTAGACGCTGGGAGCGCCACAGTGACACTGAGTGTCCACACTGTGTGCGTTTGCCTTGAGGTTGTGGTTGTAAATACGTACCTTACTGTAACATGACTGCACTGTCACCATAGCCCAGCCACAGAGGGGGATTTTGATTTTAGTGAGGACTTGCACAAACATGGG
>NC_082400.1:4486631-4516759 GCF_031168955.1 Gadus macrocephalus
CTGGGCAACACACCCATGTCATCATTCATCACCCCCCCATAAAAGGTAATCTCATCCTCTCATCTCATCTTCAACCGCTTATCCGGGGTCGGGTCGCGGGGGCAGCAACAGGCGTTGCTTGACCAGCTCTGACGGGGGGAACCCAAGGTGTTCCCGGGTCAGTGTTGAGATATAATCTCTCCCCCTAGTCCTGGGTCTTCCCCTGAGGTCCCCGCCCCGCTGGGCGTGCCTGGAACACCTCCCTAGGGAGGCTCCCAGTGGGCATCCTCACCAGATGAACATCCTCAACTGACTCCTTTCTAAGCAGAGGAGCAGTGGCTCTACTCTGAGTTCCTCACGGATGGCCGACCTTATCGTCTAAGGGAGACACCAGCCACCCTCCTGAGAAAAAACGTTTTGGCCACCTGTACCCACAATCTCATTCTTTCGGTCAACCTCCATTCTTCATGACCATAGGTGAGGGTACGATCGACCGGTAGATCGGGAGTTTTGCGGTCCGGCTCGGCTCTCTTTTTGTCACAACGGTGCTGTAAAGCGGATGCAATACCGCCCCCGCTGCTCCGATTCTCCGGCCAATATCACCCTCCATCGTCCCCTCACTCGCGAGCAAGATCCTGAGGTACTTGATCTCCTTCACTTGGGGTGATGACTCATTTCTTACCCGGAGTAGGCAATCCACCGGTTTCCTGCTGAGAGTCATGGCCTCAGATTGTGCGGTGCTGATCCTCATCCCAGCCGCTTCACACTGGAGGTCACAGGCTGATGATGCCATCAGGACCAAATCATCTGCAAAAAGCAGGGATGAGATCCCCAGCCCACCGATCTGCAACGCCTCCCCAATATAACTACGCCTCGATATCCTGTCCATGAATATCACAAACAGGTTGGTGACAACAGCCGAATCTGACTTGCTGCCGAGAACACAGACACAGCTCTCGCTTTGGGGGTACAGAGATTGGATGGCCCTGAGGAGTGACCCACTCACCCCATACTCCCGCAGCACCTCTCACAGCATCTCCCGGGGGACCCGGTCATGCGTCTTCTCCCTATCCATAAAACACATGGAGACCGGATGGGCATACTCCCAGGCCACCTCCAGGATCCTTGGGAGAGTGAAGAGCTGGTCCGTGGTTCTGTAAAAGGTTGTGTTCTTTAATATGTCAGTTGCAGAAGATGAAGGGGAACAGTGACAAAAGCAACATTTATCTTTAACACACTAGGAACAGACTTCATTTGAGGGTTATTAATAGTTGAACATTGCATCAAATGCAATGCAGATTTGTTCAACGGTAGGCTCATATGTTTGTATCTAAATCTGGTGTAACTCTGTCATTTGTTCTCCCTCCTCCATTCTCTCTGCCTCTTTCTCCGGACTGGTTTTCTCATCTTGATGTAACCCTTCATGTCCTCTCTCTCCAGGTCTTGTTCTGATGGCTCCCCATGTCTTCCTCTCTTCCCAAACATATGTACTAAGTGAGAGGAATGTTTCAAAATTCAGATGAGAATGCTTTTCTACAATTTCTTTGATACATGGTAGTTTCAGGAACCCCATGTAACTTAGGACCTAATTCGTTTTAATGAGGTAGTGCCGAATGTCATCTTTATGACTAACAGATAGGACAGAAGGAGAACAAGAGGTGACTGTCACTAATGATTACCAACTGCCAGCAGAATTTGGCAATGGACTAGCAAATCTTAAGTACAAACATCATTTATATTTGAATGCGGATGACTCCTAGATCTATTCCTGTTGGACTCCAACAACACAGCTGGTTACAATTACAATTAGGTCATTTAGTAGACGTTTTTATCCAAAGCGACTTACATCGGTTAATACACACAATGCACACCGCCGGTTGAGTCAACCAAGCAAGGCGACAGCCAGCTCGTCAGGAGCAGTTCGGGTGAAGTGTCTTACTCAGGGACACATCAACACTCAGGTAGGAGGAGCTGGGGATCAAAATAGCAACCTTTCGGTTACAAGACAACTGCCAGCCACATAACGTCAGCCCAGTGATGCTGATTAGACAGGGGTAGGAGGCAGAGAGAAAAGCTACAGGTTTGCACACGTGTAATGAGCCATAAAGGTTAGGATGTAGTTTCTAGGACCATGTTGTAATATTGCAGGAATTAGAGGGCAAATGTTTTGATTGCATCATATGGAGAAATATAGTAAAACATATGCTATAATATGTAGGCCTCAGATTCCACTTGTGATTTTAAGTTATTTTTCAGCAACTACAATGGGTTCTTTCGTTGATTTTTCAATTGTGTGGCAATTCGTTTTTGTTGGAGCTGTGTCAAGTACAGGGTTTTTATTTTTCAGTGGTTCGTACGTAGTAAAAGCACCCCCATCCGCTCTCGCCTATATTGCTGGGCCTGTCGGCATCATGTAACTCCCGGGCTGAAAGTGAGTCCCAATCTGGCTCTGGTGCAGACCCTCCAGTGAGCCCTGCTCTTCTCACTGGTTCATCATCTTGCTTCAAACACCAGTACAGACATCTGCTGTCACATGATAACGTAACGGGGACATGCAGTTTTGTTGATATGTGCTCTCTGCAACTTTGTAATATCTTGAAAATGTGAAAATTTCTTATCCGCTAATAATCTAGAAATGTAACCACGCTTTACTTTCTTTTTGCTTAAACTAATCTTTCTCAACCACTCACAAAATCCGAGGAAGAGTCCAGATGACGACTGTTTAAGCATCCCTACACTTGTTTACCAGTGCATTATACAATTGATAAAAAAAATGCATTGATTGCTTTTAAAGTACGTTGCGGGCTGGCCCTGAAATATATCACTGCTTTACTAACTCTGCCTGCTTTATATTATTATTATATACCTGTATGTAACCATAATGTGTGTGCGGATGTGTCTATTTTCGTACCTCGACGTTTGTTTTGTGATGTTATTACAAATAGTTACAACCAGAGGGCAGTTAAAACCTGCATATTCCTTTGTTTATTTCTACAAATCACTATTGCAGGCCTGTCTGTTTGTAGTATTTTCTTTTATTTTTTCACAGTACTTCTAGGGTAGTGCACTTAAAGAGTATTATCATAGTAGCCTACTAGTGTAGAACCAGAGTTGTGAAGGAGCATACCACTGTAGAGAGTACTAAACTCTGAAGGTACGATAAAACGTACAATCAAGTACGATGAATAATAAAATAAGCATGTTAACAATGAGTTTAATAAGGTTGAAAAATGCTTTAAAATGATATTCAACTAAACCAAGACGAACTACAATTAAAACAGAACTTGCTCTAGAAGTTTTTACGTGTTCTAGGTATTTAACATCAATGAGTTAAAGATGTTTAACGTGTTCTCGATGTTTAAAGCTAGGGGAGGCGATTTGGAGAAGCCATGATTACTACTGGCCTGCTTCTGCCTCAGATACCATATTTATGTATTATTTTCTCAAAGCATTTGATTTATTGAATGCTGTCGGGATGTAAAGACAATTTAAACTAATATTACAAAAAATGCTTGAAAAATAAATTGCCTACCCTAGCATACTGTTAAAACCTTAACAATAAGGTTTTCTAGATGGTTTACATTGATGTGTTCAAGATGTTTAACATTGACATATAGTATGTTAAATGTTAATGCATTCTAGATGTTTAATGTTAACATTTTCTAGATGTTTATAATGTTCTAGATGTTTAATGTTCATGTTTCACGTGTTCTAAATGTTTCGTGTGTTCTAGGTGTTTAATGTTAACATATTCTACAAATTTAGCTTTAACATGTTTTAAATGCTTGACGTTAACATGTGGTAGAGGTTTAAGACCTGGACTCTTGTAGAAGATTGTGCTGTTCTAATGTTTAACATAAGCGTTCTAGATGTTTAACATATTCTAGATGTTAAATGTGTTCTAGATTTTGTTGTTTTAGAGGTTTGCCGCAATGCAGTTGTTAATTGTGTTCTAGATACTTAATGTTAACCTGTTGTAGATGCTACAATGGTCTAGATATTATCTGTGAACATGTTTTAGACATTTGCCATTCTAGATGTTTAACGTGTTACAGCTGTTTAACGTGTTCTTGAGGTTTCCTTTTAACATTTTGCCAACCGAGGGCTCTTTGGCCAACTCGTCCAAAAGCGCAAAAATATCCAGCATTAAAGTATTTTGGGTAATAGATAATATAAATATTGAATACAATGAATCAAACAGACTTTTCTTCTCAAAGTCTTGCTATTCGGACATTTGTCGCTATAAACCAGAAACTGTACATTTTATTACTTCCAGAATCTTCCTCATCACCATCATCATCATCATCATCATCATCATCATCATCATCATCATCATCATCATCACATGGTTTAAAGGAACATTTCGTCAACATCTCAAATCTGGGATATTAAGCACAGTGACCGAGCAAAAAATAAATAAATATAACATAAATGAATAAATTAAACAAAAATCAGGTAAATAAATGCAACACTAAAATGAGAAAAAGCAAGCACACATTGGGCAATAGGTACATTAATCAAAACCATACAAAAGGTACAGCATTTAAATATAGTTATATAAAATAATTTAATTTAAAAATAAAAGCAATATTTGTTGAATGTG
This sequence comes from Gadus macrocephalus, assembly GCF_031168955.1. NCBI lineage: Eukaryota > Metazoa > Chordata > Actinopteri > Gadiformes > Gadidae > Gadus > Gadus macrocephalus. The sequence continues at coordinate 4,491,214 of NC_082400.1, forward strand.
GTAACAAGTCCTGATGATAATCACATCTGTTCCTGCAAACAAGGCCAGGAAAACTATGCAATATATTTTCCATACTTGAAACATCTGTTCCTTTGGGCATAATAATAATAATATAATTATATTAATTATAATAACAATAATAATAAAAATAACAGTCATAGTAATAATAATAATAATCATACTTGGTATCATAATAATAATAATAATAGTGGTAATAGTGATTATAGTTTAATAATAATTATAATAGCAATAATATCGTCACAATGCAGGTCTCTGAGCATGAGTCTCATTCTAGATGTGCAGAAAATAATAATTAAAAAAGCATAAAATGCCATTTAGCATCACCACGTCGATATCAGCCAATAGGAACACACCACTGTCAACCAATAGGAACACACTGATATCAGCCAATAGAATAGCAGTATCAGTCAAATGGAACACACCAATGGTGAGTCTTGACCTATAGGAATAGAGATAATCAGCCAATGGGGACACACCAATATCGACCAATGGGCAAACTGATATTGGCCAAACAGAGACAAACTACAATTCTGTCCCTTTAAGTAGTATTTAAGTCAGGGTTTCAAACCATAACCTTTATTCTCTTCAAAACTACCAGACATGGACTGTAAATGTAAGAATATAAATGTCCACATTTCTTCCAACATTCTAGAAACACTAAAACACACAAAACAGCGATGTGTTAACTAACTCAAACTCAACTAACTAGTTCATAGATCTTGAAAGTGTTTATTCTACAGTGATATCATATTGACACCCTATTTATTTAACAAACTGATGTCTATTATCGGTATTGGTGTGTCCTTGAAAATGGGTATTCCGTTTTCCAAGATATTTCTACATAGTAACAACTCATCTTCATCTCAATTTTCAACTTCTTCTTGATCATCGTCGGCATCATCATCCTCTTCGGGGTCTGACTTATATAAATATCACTATTCATCCAAACAATCTATCGACCAATAGAAAACAGATTTAAATGGAGGTTTGTAATATTTACAACTGTCTGCTCCTCATCCTCACACCATGATGAGTCAGGGAGATTATTACAAAAACAAACAGACAAACAGTTTCAGTTCATTTTCTGGAAGAGAAACAAGAGGAGAAGAGTTTGGCATCTTTTGTTTGTTTGGATTCACAGTTTGGGTTCTCGCAGTTTGTTGTCTGTCAGTTTCAGGAGGTGTTTCGAAGACCTTCTATGAAAATGATCCATGTTGGATGGGATTGGTCAAGAGGTTCAGGTCCAATCCAATCTGGGGGTTAAGGTTTGTCTGACTTCCTGTGAGGCCCACAACGCACAGGAAGTAGAGCTGGACCAGGTGTCACCTTGGTGAACAGAGGTTTTTGTTGGTTATTATGGGCTGGTCCTGGTCTCCTTGGCGTCCACAAGCCTGGCCATGGGGTCGTCAGGGGGTGGGGGATTGGGTGGGGGCGGGTTCACTCTGCAGCCGTCTTTAATTAAGAACGACGCGGGGGGCCTCCCTTATGAATATTGTAATGCGTCCTATGTGTTTAGTAACAATATTGTTTTAAACGTTGATAAGCAAGGCAATAGTTGGCCTAGCTTTCTAGTTGACTCTCTGCCAAGGCCTAAGGGTAGGGGACGTTTACTCCTACAAGTTTCTTGTTCTGACGTGCGTTCAGGCAGGCAACGCAGTCAACAAAGCAAACGCCAGTTCAGGAATCACCCGGTGTCGTTTGGAACTGAAGATGGCCGCCGAGTGAATAAGGCTAATGGGTTGGGGAGGGGAAAGGGTTCTAGAAGGGTTCTAGAAGGGTTCTGAAGGGTTCAAGAGGGTTCTAGAATGCGGACCCTGTGATAGCGTTGAGCTGTTTCATGAGGCCCTCCAGGCTAGCCATCTGCTCCGAGAGATCGTCCTGCTCGTAGACCTGATGGGCACAGCATAGCATTGTTTACCGGATCGTGATTTAGCAAAGAGTAGTATAGCAATGCGTTGTTTAGCATAGAATAGTTTAGCCTAGCAAGGTTTAGCATACCATAGTTTAGCATAGTATATCATACCATAGTTTACCATAGCAAAATGTGATTTAGTGTTGGGTGGTTTAAATATAGCAGATATAGCATAATGTAGTTTGCTGTACCATGTAGTGAGCATAAGATTAGTGCAGTGTTGTGTAGCTTAAAGAGCCTTAATGAGGCTGAGATTTAATCTTTACATTTTAATGAATAATAATGAATGTTTAATTAACTATGAATGATTTCTCAGAGTAAATATATTAAATCTTTACTAACATTAGCCGCGTCTTCTGTGCACACTTGCTTGCTCCCCCCTCCTTCCTCCAGGAAGTCTGGTGCTGTTGGCACGGAAACCGGAAGAAGCGGCGAGCGAGCCTTTCCCGCCTGGCCGAGAGACGCCGTCTTAGTGGACACTGCGATGGACCCTGGCGAGGACAGGCATGAAAAGAATAAGAATAAAAAGAGTAAAGAAGGAAGGTGACAGACACGCCCCCCACAACATGACGACGGTACAAAGTTGTCCACGTCACCGTGGTAACTGGGTATGACGACCTACCGGGCGGTCCCGTCATGGTCGTGTACACCTTGGGCTCCAACATGGCCACCATGGGCGGGGGCAGCAGGGGCGGGACCGACTTGCCTCCCCCGCAGCAGCTGCTGCCGGGCGACGCGGTGACGCTAGGGCTAGCGGCGTTAGCATTGACGAAGCTCCGCAGGGGGTGGCTCGGTCGCACGCACGCTGTCGGGATCGCTCGGGTGGTCCCCGCGGCAACAGTGACACCGTGATTGCCCTGGGCTTCCTCGACGACCAAGGGTTGGGCGGGGCCAGGGGCGTGGGCGGTGATGTGTGGGGGCGGAGCCTGTTGTTGCAGGAGAGAGTGGGCGGGGTCTGACGGCAGAGGGAGACAACGCTCATTTAGAATGCAAGGTGCATTATAGTATATCATATAACAGATTTGACATATTATGAGCATTATATGGTGAATAGTATGCTCTATGAACAACATATTTACACATTATATAATATCAGTATTATATGGTCCATTTTATGCTACATGAATAACGTATTTAAACATTATATTCTATGATATTGGTATTTTATGGTAACTAGTATGCGATATGAATAACAACAATAACTATGATATGATGAGTCAGTACCTGTACCGTAGCCTCTGTCCAGGGTCAGGCTGGGTAGGGGCATGGATCTCAGGGTGTACTGCCCGTGGGAGAAGCCCGGGTACTGACCCTCCAGAGAGGGGACTGGGATGGCACTCACCACCGCTGGAGAAGACAACACAATGTCAAACACTGAGGCACTCAACCCAGTTAGGGTCCATAAAGTCCTTGGTCCTTCCTGAGTAGACCAGTCTTTAGGGCAGGTATTGAACCGCGGTGCATGCTGGGTAGTGTAGTCCTTACAGGGGGTGTGCACACTGTGCAGTGTGGTACTCACAGGTGTTGGCCGGCTGGGCGTCCATGGGGATCATCTTCCCTCTGGTGGGCCTCCGGGCCCCCATGGGGCGGTCTAGAGTAGAGATACTGCTGGAGCCGTCGTCCCCCTCGGCTCCTGGGAACACACACACTCACTCAGTATGTTGACACTCTGATGATACTGTGTATATATATTGCAGCATTCTACAAGGAAAGTGGTCGAATCCGGATATCTTTTTAAGTTACTTACTATTTGTTAAAGTATTTGGTATGGTAACTATGGAGCAAAAGGAGGGGAAGCGTGTCTAACACGTGTGAGAGAAATAACGTGAGCTACTTCGAGCCACGGGCAAAAGCCCATGTCTCTCCGCGGGTGTACCTAAGATCTCTGGCCTCTTCACTTCGAATCACCCGCTAGAGGCCATCAAGTGGGCGTGGCCTATGTAGTGGGCGTGGTCGGGGTGACGTAATGGCTCCGCCCCTGTCTAAAGGTGCTGCCATCTGTGGCTAAAGTAGTTATTGCAGCTTAAGTGTTCGATCCTGCTTCCTAGTGGCTATGTGAGGGTAATGCAGCTTGTGTGTTTGAATCTGCTTCCTAGAGGCTATGTGGAGGCAGCTTATGTTCTTAAAATACGTAACAATATATAGATATACACAGAGTATAAAACGTATAATTATATATATATATACACATTATATATGATGTATTTACCAGAGTGGCTGCTCTTGCTCCCAATCTGGCTCTCTGATTGGCTGTGGGCTACGTGTGGGAGGTCCTGGATGTGCTGGAGGGGCGTGTCACACCCAGAGGCCCCGCCCTCCCCTCCGCCCAGGGAGCCTGGCCCCGCCCCCGCGCTGCCCTTCTCCAGGGCCTTCATCTCCATCTCCTCGTGGTGGATCCACAGGTCGGGGGGCCGCAGCTCCTTCTGGCTGCCCTTCCTCTTACCCCCGGCACTGTGGTGGGTGGCTCGCTTCCTAACACACACACACACACACACACACACACATGGTTACTGCAGCCAATGCACTGCTACACACACTCACAGATTGTTACTGCTACACACACTCACATACACTGGTAGAGTGATAGAGTGACAGTGACAGAGTGACAGAGTGAGAGATTGATTGATGGACTGATAGAGTGACAGTGACAGAGTGACAGGGTGACAGAGTGACAGAGTGACAGAGTGAGAGATTGATTGATGGACTGATAGAGTGACAGTGACAGAGTGACAGAGTGAGAGATTGATTGATGGACTGATAGAGTGACAGTGACAGAGTGATTTCCTTACTTCCGCTGCTGGTGGGAGGAGCGGCGGGTGCATATTAGTGCGACCACCACCACCATCACCATGGCAACCGCTCCCACAGAAACCACGACGACCACCAGCATGTTGGCGTTGTGTTGGGGCGTGGCACTGCCTCCATGGGGCGGACGCATCTGGCCAATGGGAGGGCCTAGAACACACAGGGGAGGGACTCAGTGACTCTCTTTGTTTCTTTTCCTGTCGGTAAACTATTCATTCAGTAAGTCATCCAGTAGCCTCACAAATCAGACTCAAGATATGAATCAAAATTCAGATTTGTAGAGCTAAAGTCTGGTTGTAGCTCAGATCTGGGTTTCACTTTCTTTTGCTCATATTTATTTCATTGTTCATGTTGTTGGAGACGGGGATCGGCAAGCACGTAAATGGCCAACACAAACTCTGCCAGCCGTGTCTTCAAATCAGCACAGTCGGCCCTCTATATACTCAGTGAATTAGAGCATTAGTTATCTTGGCTAGAACGTATCTGTGACTAAATGTGAACAAGGCGTAGCTCAGGCTCTTGCAGTTCCTTCTCTTCCAGCCAGAGTCTGGTCTGACCACATCGTGTCTGCTGCATCATACCAGGACTGCTGGATCAGCCATGACTACCAGTCATAAAGTACATCTACTAGTCCCTAGTTAGTAGGCCAGTAAGTCAGTTAGTTGGCTAGTAATTCAGTAAGTTGACCGGTAATTCTGTTAGTTGGCCAGTAATTCAGTTAGTTGGCCAGTCATTTAGTTAGGTGACCAGTCATTTAGTAAGTTGACCCGTCATTGAGTTGTTTGGCCAGTCATTGAGTTAGCTCAGTATGTGGGTGAGTCTTGAGGAGGGGCTTGTCTTACCATTAATGCTGCTGTGGTCAATCAGGTTTCCATCAGGGGGCCAGTAGGCGTGGTCTCCCCCCCGGCCTGAAACAACAACAGGAAAACACAGATCATTAATAACATAAAATATTGAATAAATTATAGATCATAATAAATACATCATAAATATCTATTCATGATATTAATAATATCAATAAAAATAACAATAATATTATATAATAACAACTATTATTGTATCTATCTACCATAATAATGTCTTAATAATCGAATCTCTTATTGTGTAGTAAATTGTAGTTATTATCAATTATTGAAATATATAATATATATATAACTGTATTATTATTGTGATCATATATAGATTTCTAATTCATCAACCAACCTTGATCATTGGCCATCTTATCTGGGTGCTCCACTGTGAAAGACAGACAGACAGAGAGACAGACACGCAGACAGACAGGCAAACAGGCCGTCGGACAGACAGAGAGACGACAGTCAGACAGACAGAAATAAATGAGACCGACATACTCGACAGAATATTCATTGATGTCTCAGGTTATTGTTTTTCGATAATAACATAAATATAAAAATAAAGAACATAAATATGAATACATAAATATTAAATAACATATAGCATATAGCATATATATGTATATATAGCAGCCAACACCTAGTGTATCTTATGTGTATATTTATATGTATACATTTATATACATTTATATATGTATACATATATATGTATATATATATATATATATATATATATATATGCATACAGGGACGGCTGGTATAAATGGGCTAACAGGGCTAAGCCCTCCCTACCTTTTACAGTAAAAATGAAAAAATATTATTAAAAACCTTAGAACATATTGTTTTATATTTTGGTAGAACCTAAAGCAGCAGCACCACCAAAAAGTGACAGAAAAACCCAGGATATATGATATAACTTGTTTTTTTTCCTGTGAATGGGCTAAATGTATTCAGCCCAAGCGGAGTAGCTCACGCTTCCATTCAATTTTGATTGACAGGCATCGTGACACGCCCCCTTCATATGCTTCCCATTTGGGCTAAAGTCATTCAGCCCAAGCACAGTAGCGTAAGCGGCCATTTCATTGTGATTGACAGGTGTCTTGACACGCCCCCATTTGGGCTAATTTCATTTAGCCCAAGCACAGTAGCGTAAGCTTCCATTGACGTTTGATTGACAGGTGCCCTGACACGCCCCCTTCATATGCTTCCCATTTGGGCTAAATTAGTTTAGCCCAAAGCCTGACCTTGGATTTAGCACAGTAGCTACAGTACAGTGACCTTCGACCAATCACACCACAGTGGCGCAAGTGCAGTATGGCGTATGTGTAGTGTTTTTAAACGTTTCTATCATAATTTATTTATTTAAATAAATGAATAAATTTTAAATGTATCCATGAAATTTTGTTGTTTCTGTCACACAAATTAATGAAATGCTGACTCATCTATCTAACATTTTATTAGTACGCAGTGCATTACGGAACGCACTGCTTTTAGTATCAGGAGTGCGGTCAGAATATGGGCGGTAATAGTGCATTTGTAAGCGGGTCAACAACGTTTCGTATCGAAACATTAAAAAAGCATATGTCTAAATAACCCAACATGACGTGACAAGTGTGTAGAGAAAGTGGCCCCTCTCCCAGCTGCATTTCAGCGACAGGCAGTAACAATAAGGTTCTCTAAGGAATCGGAAATGATCAAATTTAATGTTGCATACAACATTGCCAAAGAGGAGTTGCCATTCACCAAATTTAAATCCGAAATTATTCTCATGAAGAAAAATGGATTAAACGTCAACCCAACGTATAGCAATGAGATGGCATGTGCACAATTCATTGCGGTAATAGGCGACACCTTAAAGCAAATGATTGCGGACGTAGGAAACGCCACATACATGTCCTTCATGATTGACGGCGACACAGACGTCTCTACCAAAGAGTGTGATCGTCTACAGCCGCATTTTGGGCCAAGGGAGACCGGTCAACATTTTAATTGTTTAATTCTTTAAGCACAACATTTTGCTCAATGTTATAGTTTGAATTGTTCAATTTCAGCTCAGTGAAGCACTTTAAACAGCTTATTTTTATTTTTATTTATAATTGTGCTTCAAATAAAGACACGCATTTCTCTACACCTTATTCTTGTTTAAAAATCATTCACATTATATGAAAGTTATTTACAGAGACATAAAGGTGACCTCATGGCGTCTGGAGCCCTGTGAAGTATTGATAAATGCAATGCATTCGTTAGCCAACCCACCCAAAATCACAACCAGCCGTCACTTTATATACATTTAAAGCCCTCTACCATTGGCGATCCTGAAGTCTACATTTATATATATACGTATATACACCAAGGATGCATAATATGTATCCTTGGTGTATACGTATATATATAAATGTACACTTATATATTATCTATATATATAAATATATACACCCAGGACTACCCTTGGTGGTCATGAAGTGCATATTAAGATGTTAATAAATATGTATATTAATTGGTAGGCCCCTACCCTTGGCGGTCCTGAAGTTCACAGGCTCTGAGAGGGGCCCCAGGCCCTTGGTGTTCTTGGCCTGGACCCTGAAGTAGTAGCTGGAGTCCAGGCTGAGCTCCAGAACCTGGTGGGTGAGCCGGTCTCCACCCAGGGTCTCCATCACCCACTCATCGATGGGCGTGTTCTTGTCCAGGGTGTAGTACAGGGTGTAGCCTGCAGAGGGCAGCAGTGTCACCATTTTCTCATTTGATTCCACATCAAAGCTACAATATTGCCGCGTTTTCCACTGCAGGGTGCGGTACGGTTCGGTGCGCCTCAGTCCGGTAGGGAGGGGGCGGTATAGCCAAGCTCAGTTCCGAGGTCGCGTTTCCACCGCCGACAGTACCCTTTAAGGTAGGCCGGATGTCGATCGCCGCGGCAGCTACGTAAACATCGTGACATCATAGCAGCGCGACACAGTGTAGCCTGCCCAATAAAAACAATGGAAAAGTTGAACGCGACACATTAAACCGTTCCTCACTGCTCCATCAAGCTCCCTCTGCACGTCTTCCTCCCCAAGAATGCAGAGGAACGTCTCCACCTCCTTGTTCCCAAGGGAACAAGCAAGCGTTTTACGCGACATGTTCATTGTAAAGAATAATACCTCGAGGCTACTGTTTGTTTGTTCTTATCCCCACGTCGCCCGGAAGTGACGATTCTGTCGACCAATCAACGGAGGGGGTGTGTAGCTCAAATTTTCCGGCACCCTTTCAGGCGTCTCAGTACCCCAACGGAGGAGTACTGAAGACGAGGGCAAAACGAGTACAGCTCAGTCCGGGTCACGCCCACTTTTGGCGTTGGAAACGCAATCCGTGCCGCACCTCTGCGAACCGAACCGTACCGCACCCTGCAGTGGAAACGTGCCATATGGTAGCTCAGCCCTCCCTGTTCCGACTCTCTCTAAACTCCACCTCTCAAAAAGGGAGGCTTTCTAAAAACTTTCTAAAAAGCATGAGATTCCTCTACGCTGTTGAGTCTGAGTATGTTTATTTCTTATTTTGCGTTGTACCTCGCGGCAACTTTAAAGTCATTGTGGTTCACTTATTAAAATATGGTAGAACACACGATCCTTCAGGTTAAAGGCACCCAGTGCAACTTTCGAGGCTTAAAAATAAACATTCAATTTCTTGTCTTTTTTACACAAAGTAAGTTTCAATAACTCCATACCATTACATACCGACATTTAAGCAGCACAGATGAGACGTCGTTGTGTGGTGAGAACTGATACAAAATCGATAACAACAACAATGCCGCCATTTTCTTTATTTTTTGTAACCTACAATAAATAAAGCAGGCTTCCAGTCAATGGAAAAATGGCTTCTCCCCACCGGCGATTGTTGTTGTTTACGATTTTCTATCAGTTCTCACCACACAACGACGTCTCATCTTTGCTCCTTGAATGTCGATATGTAATGGTATGGAGTTATTGAAACTTACTACGTGTAAAAAAGACTAGAAATTGAATGTTTATTTTTCATTGAATGTTTACATAAAGTTGCACTGGGTGCCTTTAATTGAAAGTCATTTAGGTTAATTCTGGATAAGGACATTCTTGCAACAAGGTGAGGGTAGACATTGTCTTAAACTATAAATATAACTATAAAATATGAAATAAAATACAATGAAAAAACAGTATCAACATAAAATATGAAGAATACAATCAAGTGACTAGAACTACAAGAGTAATTCTAGTACCTATCAAAGCATACCATCTATACAAGAACTAAAAATGTAGCTCAGGAATAGAACTACAAACGTAGATCTGTTCTAGAAGTTCAAACATAGAGCTATACCTGAGCTACATTTACATACGTGTGTGTGTGTGCGTGCGTGTATGTGTGTGTACCTGTAATCCTCCCGTTTGCCTCCAGGGGGGGCTGCCAGCTGATGAGCACGGCCCGCGGTCTCCCCTCGCGGCTGATCACCGTCAGGTCCTTAGGGGCGGAGCTAGGAGCTACACAGCACCACAATAAAAGTCTGAGGGGCGGAGTTAGGAGCTACAAATCACAACAATAAAGTCTTGGAGGGGAGGTAGAAGCTACACAGCAGAACAATATAAATCTTAGAGGCGGAGCTATGAGCTACCCATCAACACAATAAAAGTCTCAGGGGCGGAGTTAGGAGAGACAGCACTAAAATATAATCTTTAGGGGTAGTGCTAGGAGCAACATGTCATCAAAATAAAAGGCCACAGTTAGCTTTTTTATTTCATGCAATAAACCCAATAATCTTTATTTGTAGCAGTGCTGATGTGATTAGTGTGTGAGTCTGTACATGTGTGTGCGTGTGTGTGTCTGTACCGGCTTCGTAGGTGGTGGCATGTGCCGTCATACTCCAGGTACTTGACTTTCGACCCTTGGTTACCATGACTGCAAAGTCGTACATGGTGTTGGGCTTTAGGCCTGTCACAGTGTGGGTCAACGCGGTGGTATCAGCAGACTGCCAGAAAACACAAACACAAGAGTCCTCACTTTACTTACTTCCTCACTTTACAAATGCACCAAAGGTCCCAACCAGTTTTCATTTGACAGTCACCGGTCCTCACTTAATACTATACACTCCACACATTGGTCCTCACTTTAGACTTTACAAAGCAGCCCTCATTTTACAGTCTACACACTGTTACTCACTATACATTTACAAAGCTCACTTTATAATTTTATACTTCACAAACTGGTCCTCATTTAACACGTACAAAGCAGTCTTCACTCAATACGCATTAGCTAGCTGGCAGACCGACACATAATATTTTTTAGCTGCCATCTAGCTAGCTCGACAAGACGGACCATACCTTGTACTTTCCACTGGAAGAGTAGCTGGTCTTCCACTTGACGGAGTAGAAGCGCACCTCGACCGTCTTGGCGTTACGACTGAGGGCGTTGTCGGCCCAGGACACGCGGACGGCGTCCGGAGACACCGCCGCAGCCTGGACCCCCACCGGCGGGATCATGGAGTTGGGCGAGGAGGAGGATTCTGTGACAGGGTTCGGGTATTTGTCAAAGGGGTGTAAGAGGTCGTCGTCGACACCGACCACATCCAGGGGGTCTAGGGGGTCTGGGGGGAGGGGACGGTGGAAGAGGTATGTGTGCGGGATGTGAGGGAAGTGTAGTGAGACATGGGTATGTTTGTGTTTATGAGGACATTCAGGGTGTGTTTGGTGTTTATGGGGACGTAACCAACGTTTTGTTTGTGTGTGTTGACGAGATCCATGATTCAGTACATGGGTAAATATATATAAATTAAAATAAAAATTATATATATATGTATATATATATATATATATGTATTTTTATATATATATACATGTCACATGATTGAAAATAATATGGGTGTTCACATGCAAAAACACGCACGCACACATCATGGGAGTTGCATCATGGGGATAATCAGATGAACAGATGAAAGGAGAAGTACAACAGAAATGGAGAGGAAAGAGAAAGGACAAAAGGTCAGACAACTGGAAAAGAGCTTGCCCTAGTTCCACATGCTATAATTCTACAGTTATATAATATATATATATTATATATTATATTTGTTCATGTTTGTAATCCTTCTTAAGATTAAGTTTTGGTAGAGCCCATTAGCATCATTATTTGCCATTAGTGATTCTGTTGCCGGTAGCAACATAAATAATTGGTTGCAATGACCTGTATTTAGATAGCTATGAATAGAGAGCCGTGTTGATTGTTAGACAGGTGATGCCAGCATGTGAAGCAAAAGGAGTTCAGGTATCAGACACTGAAACAAACCACAGCCTCTGATGGCACAGAGCAGGGGTTAGCAACCTTTTCAACATGCAGTGCCAGTTTAACATTTTTTCTCGTTAATGAGTGTGCCTTAAGCAAAAATATATTAAAAATTAAGCTGAATTATGACACAGCGACCAAAAACATTTCCAGAAGACCTGGAATTGTATTATTTCCATATAGTCCACAATCATGGATCAACATTTAAATGTTTTTTTGGTTGTTATATTTGCAACATGGGCTTACAATTGATAACTACATATGTCCAATCTTAAAACACCATTTTCAGAAACTCATTCAAAAACATATTTGCACTGTGAGAAATGTAAAAAACGAGAATATATGAGAATGTTGGAAACATCCACATCAATATCTTTAAGTCATGTACAGCTTTGCAAAACCATGTGAAGGCGATGCATACAGGCCACTTGCAACAATATTTTAAATATTTTCTTCTCTGTTACTCACAACATAGGTTTAAAAACTATGAATTGATCCCATTTCAGAACACTGCTTTCTCTAACTAATTTAAACATATTTGCACTGGGAAATTAGGGAAACTAGGAAATGCCCAAAACAGAATAAAGTGCAAAAAAACTTTTTGGTAGTAATGATTATGCTGCCCCGTGCCAGTGGTGGCACGCGTGCCTAAGGTTGCCGACCCCTGGCACAGAGTATTAGCAGGTTGGGCTAAACCCTAACCCAATATTATACGATATAATGATGAAACCAATACACATGCTCAGACTCAAAGACGATTTAAGGCAGGCGTTGGATTTTAGGGTTAAGGGTAAAGGTTAGGGTCTAAGGGATAGGGTCTAAGGTAAGGGTTAAGGGTAAAGGTTAGGGTCTAGGGGTTAGGGTCTACGGTAAGGGTTAAGGTTAGGGTCTAAGGGATAGGGATCTACGGTAAGGGTTAAGGGTAAAGCTCAGGGTCTAGTGCTTAGAGTCTAGAGATAAGAGGTTAGGACCAAGGGTCAGGGGTCAAGGGTCAGGGTCAGGGGTCAGGGTGGACCTACCAGAGAGAGACCTGGTGACAGCGCTCTCGTACAGGGGGACTCCTTGGCCGGCGTTGTTGAAGGCCTTCAGAGAGATGACGTAGTGGGAGCTGGGCTCTGCAACACAACACATATTATAGGTTATATACGTTTGGTTATATAAAAGTTAACTGGTAGTAGTAACCACGGTAACCACTCATAGCATTAAAGCTGTCAGCAGAAACCTTGTATAGCTACTCATGGTTAACAAGGTTGTCCTTTAATGTAATATGTAAGTATATATATGTAAATCTATAAATATTCCATGTACAATATTCCTTGTACCGTCTGTATACATTCCATGTATACAGACTGTACAAGTATTCCATGTCTCCCCCAGGCTCTAGATGGTGTAGTATCTAAGGTATGAGTTCTCTGGTCTCATCCAGGTTCTCGATGGTGTAGTATCTAAGGTATGAGTTCTCTGGTCTCATCCAGGTTCTCGATGGTGTAGTAGTTAAGTTATGAGTTCTCTGGTCTCACCCAGGTTCTCGACGATGTAGTATCTAAGGCAGACCTGGGCGTTGTACGGCCCCCGGTCCACATACGGCCCTTTGGTTGACTTTGACCGGCCCGTGTAAGGTTAATTGGAAATTACCAAATAAACGTATTGCCTAATTTTACCTCATGCATTTTATCATACACCAACATGTGTTGTGAAAGTCCGTGCTAAAAATTAGCTATGTTATTGATGTTGTTGCTAAAACAGTAAACTTCATCAGGGCACGGGCATTGAATCATAGACAATTTCTCACACTTTTAGAGGAGCATGAGACTGAGGCCCCGTCCACACGAAGCCGAAACAGGCGAAACCGTTACGGTTTCGATCTATCCGGTTTCGCAGTATCTCCGTAAAGACGAAGCCAAGCGAAACCGGGTAGATCTGTAGAAACGCTGTAGTACACATTCCAGGCCCATAAGGAGCGCTGCTTCTGCTACAGAAATCCTTGTTGTTGTGAGTTCTGCGACTCCGCGGGCTTAACAGTCATTGGCTAGAGGGTCGAGGGGTGGGGCGATGACGTCATGGTTTACGGTTTGAGTCGGTTTCAGGCGTCCACACGAATCCAAAACGAAACCGGGTAGATTTGAAACCACCTCCGAGGGTGGTTTCAGAAGTTTGCGGTTTCGGTCAGCGGATTCGCCGGCTTCGTGTGGACGGAAGGCCGAACCGTACAAGACCTTTGCGGTTTCGCCATGAAATCGGCTTTGTGTGGACGGGGCCTGAGCATAGTGACATCAACTACCACACAGCTGTCAGATGGCTCAGCCTTGGCAACGTGCTAAAAAGAGTTTGGGACCTGAAAGCAGAGATTCAAGAGTTTTGTGAGAAGAAAGGCAAAGGCATCCCAGAGCTCTCAGATATGGACAGGATGGCAATTTTTTTTCATTTGCAATATTTGTGTGACTGCACTGATGAATGAACTAAACACCAAACTGCAAGGCAAGGGCCTTTTTGTTCATGAAATGCACAGCCTGGTGAAGGCTTTCATGAGAAAGATGCACTTTCTTTTAAGCCCACAGGAGAGCAACACTCTCACTAACATGCCAACCCTGAAAGAAGTCACACCATCAGCTGATCACCTCTGCAGGTACTCATCCATGTTAGGAGCATTGCATGGTGAGTTTTCAAGGCGATTTGAAAATCTCAGAACAATCGAGGATGAAATGAACATGATTTCCTCTCCCTTTACCTGCAGTGTGGATAATGCACCCAGTGATGTTCAGTTGGAACTCATTGACCTGCAGTCTGATGCAGTACTGGCAGAGCACTTTAAGTCAGGATCCCTCCTGGATTTCCACTCTTCTCTTAAGGAGGAGAACTTTAAAAACATGAGGAGACATGCTCAGAAGATGTTGGTTCTCTTTGGCTCTACCTACATATGTGAACCAACATTTTCAATGATGATGTTTACAAAATCCAAGTATAGATCCTCTCTAACTGATGTTCATCTGTCAGCTGTGCTTCGCATCTCCACCTCAGACATTCAACCTGAGGTGGAATGTCGTTAAAATGCACACGTTATGCACACGTTAAAGCCCTGCAGAGACTAGATTTCTCTCATTGAACAAGAGAAAATAACTTACAAACACCAAATGGGGTGGTAAGACAAAAAATGTAGGCATGTAAAGGCATCAACTAGCCGTGAACTGGGACACTTTCTTTGGAAGCCTTTTCTCAAAATCACAGTTCGGTTCAATATGATGTGACTTGTTTAATGTTTGGAGCACAAAGACAATATTGTGATGTCTGTAGAATGCTAAGAACCTCTTTCCAACAGTATTTTAAACTCAAAATGTGTTTTGGAGTGAATGTGACTGAAATGTTCACTAATATAACTCACAAATGTTTTAAAAAAGTTAAACACGGGAAATTTGATTGAATAAATGATTTTTTTGTAAGGCAACCCCTACCTTTTCATTGCTTGATTATACACATATTTTGCACATCCATCTGCAATGTTTTTATGTATGTTTTATGCTGCTACTGAATTTCCCTCTGGATTAATAAAGTATATATCTATCGATCTATCTATCTATCTATAACATATAGCCTAATCTTACCAGCTTGTCAAAAATATGCTATTTACTGCTTTTTATAAGGAAATGCAACTAACATTATGCAGAATTGAGTTCAGCCTTTTGGCCCGGCCCTCCACAATATTTTCTGTTTCTCATGTGGCCCCATGGAAAAAATAATTGCCCACCCCTGATCTAGGTTATAGATGAGTTCTGGTCTCCCCCAGGTTCATGACGGTGTAGTGTCTAGGTTATAGATGAGTTCTGGTCTCCCCCAGGTTCATGACGGTGTAGTGTCTAGGTTAGAGATGAGTTCTGGTCTCCCCCAGGTTCATGACGGTGTAGTGTCTAGGTTATAGATGAGTTCTGGTCTCCCCCAGGTTCATGACGGTGTAGTGTCTAGGTTAGAGATGAGTTCTGGTCTCCCCCAGGTTCATGACGGTGTAGTGTCTAGGTTATAGATGAGTTCTGGTCTCCCCCAGGTTCATGACGGTGTAGTGTCTAGGTTAGAGATGAGTTCTGGTCTCCCCCAGGTTCATGACGGTGTAGTGTCTAGGTTATAGATGAGTTCTGGTCTCCCCCAGGTTCATGACGGTGTAGTGTCTAGGTTATAGATGAGTTCTGGTCTCCCCCAGGTTCATGACGGTGTAGTGTCTAGGTTAGAGATGAGTTCTGGTCTCCCCCAGGTTCATGACGGTGTAGTGTCTAGGTTATAGATGAGTTCTGGTCTCCCCCAGGTTCATGACGGTGTAGTGTCTAGGTTATAGATGAGTTCTGGTCTCCCCCAGGTTCATGACGGTGTAGTGTCTAGGTTATAGATGAGTTCTGGTCTCCCCCAGGTTCATGACGGTGTAGTGTCTAGGTTATAGATGAGTTCTGGTCTCCCCCAGGTTCATGACGGTGTAGTGTCTAGGTTATAGATGAGTTCTGGTCTCCCCCAGGTTCATGACGGTGTAGTGTCTAGGTTATAGATGAGTTCTGGTCTCCCCCAGGTTCATGACGGTGTAGTGTCTAGGTTATAGATGAGTTCTGGTCTCCCCCAGGTTCATGACGGTGTAGTGTCTAGGTTATAGATGAGTTCTGGTCTCCCCCAGGTTCATGACGGTGTAGTGTCTAGGTTATAGATGAGTTCTGGTCTCCCCCAGGTTCATGACGGGTAGTGTCTAGGTTAGAGATGAGTTCTGGTCTCCCCCAGGTTCATGACGGTGTAGTGTCTAGGTTAGAGATTAGTTCTGGTCTCCCCCAGGTTCATGACGGTGTAGTGTCTAGGTTAGAGATGAGTTCTGGTCTCACCCAGGTTCATGACGGTGTAGTGTCTGTCTAGGTTAGAGATGAGTTCTGGGCCCCGTTTCCCGAAAGCGTCGTTAGCCTAAGTGGATCGTGAAGTGCGTCGAAAGGGCATCGTAGAGTTTTCACCGCGTTTCCCGAAAGCATCGTTGGGAACGAACGTCTTGAAAACGCTCGTAGCTAACGAGTACTCCAGGGGTGCTCGTAGGTACTCGTAGGACGCTAAGAGCATCGTCAGCTATAGCCTCAGTGGCGTCACCATCGGACATTCCGTGTATTGGATGCGTTTTATTAAAACGAATTGCGTCTTTATGTTCTTAGTTTGGTAATTAATAAAGATTATTAATTAATTTATTAATAAAGATGTTAAAATGGCCAAAATAAAACGGGACAGTCCAGAAAATGTTTGCGCAGGCAGGGCACTCAAAATGTGTGAGAGAAAGTGGGGGGATTTGTGCAGACTGACATAGGCTACTCATAAAACGTAGCATAAAATAATGTAAAAAAAAAAAAAAAAAAAAAAAAAAAAAAAAAAAAAAAAATTAAGAAATAAAAGAAATTAAAAAAAATAAAGAAATATTTTTTTTTATAAAAAACAAGCAAAGGAGCAGGCAAAAGGCTGGGATATGGTGGGGATTGGTCACGTTGACGGGAATGTTTAGTGACATGAGGGAGGGTGGAGGGGGTTAAAAAAAAGTCTCAATCACTCTTCGACGCGCATGAAAACCAGCCGCGTAGTTATGAGGGAGGCCGTCCTCACACCGATCTTCCTCGTCCTCATCGTCCTCAACGTCCTCCGGTTCAAGCAAAGCCACCCCAGCCTTAGCTGCAATGTTGTGCAACATAGCCGTCACACATATCACGGCGCATGACTTGGCCGGCGAAAACTGGAGCCCTCCGCTGGACTTGTGAAGGCATCTAAAGCGCAACTTCCACCTCCCGATCGTGCGCTCAGGATTAGGACTGATATATGTCGGTTTAAGCCTAATCAATTGTGTTTTAATGTCTTTAGCATTCATATAATTGCAGTCTATTTTTTTCGTAGGCCACTCTGCTGTTGTCCTTGATGGGGATACATTTTAACCCTTTTTAACACAATTTTCCTGCGACATTCCTGCGTCTCCCCCTCCTACGGAGCCCATTTCAGCACCATGTCAGTAGACAGTTACAATCCTACGACGTCGTGAGTGCAGCGAATGCGCGTTCACGTTAAGAGGAGTTTCGGGAAACGCAACAAAGAAATTATCGATGGATCGCAAGATCCATCGGGAGAATTGTGTTCCATGTAAAGGTGTAAACCTGGTGCTTCAAGCTCCAGATGTTAATTACAATTTTGACCGGTTTATTTAGTTATTTTTCATTATTATTTTACTGTGATCTTCTTTACCACCTCTCTCTGTCTCTCCCTTCCTCCCTTCCTCCCCCTCTGTCTTTCTCTCCCTTCCTCCCCTTCACTCTCTCCTCCTTCCTCACCCTCTCTCTCCCCCGCTCACCGTCTCACCCAGGTTCATGACGGTGTAGTATCTAAGGTATGAGTTCTGGTCTCACCCAGGTTCTCGATGGTGTAGAATCTCTGCTTGCTGTCCACGCGGACCGTCTCGGCGTAGGGACTGCCCACGCCGTAGCCGATGATGTAACCCCGCACCAGGATGGAGGGGCTGAGGGGGGACGTCCAGGACATGATGATGCTGCTGGGTAGGGGCCTTACGTGGAGAGAGCTGGGCTGGTTGGGCACCTGGCTCTCTGTTGACAAACAAACAACAACGCCTTATAACCTGACTCTGTTTACAAACAAACAACAACGCGTTATAACCTGTTTACAAACAAACATGTATTATCACCTGGCTCTCTGTTTACAAACAAACAACAACGCGTTATAACCTGACTCTGTTTGCAAACAAACATGTATTATCACCTGGCTCTCTGTTTACAAACAAACAAACATGTAAGGTCACTTGACTCTCTGTTTAAAAATAAACCGATAAGGTCACACAAACAGACACACATGCACACACAGACACACACACACACACACACACACACACACACACACACACACACACACACACACACACACACACACACACACACACACACACACACACACACACACACACACACACACACAGACAGACAGACAGACAGACAGACAGACAGACAGACAGACAGACAGACAGACAGACAGACAGACAGACAGACAGACAGACAGACAGACAGACAGACAGACAGACAGACAGACAGACACACACACACACACACACACACACACACACACACACACACACACACAAACACATGCATACACACACACACACACACACACACCACACACTCACACACAAACACACACACACACACACACACACACACACTCATACACACGTAGACAAACACAAGTACGTACTACATACGCACAAAAAACACGCAAACACACACAAACACAGCCCAAACACACTTATTGACTGCTACTGTTGCTTAGCTTTAGTGGTTACACTTAAAACGGCTTGGTCAATACATGCCAAAATCTGTTAGGAAGGCGGTGCTAACTGGTATGATAAGTGTGTTAGCAGTGGCTATGCAGAACACAACTAGCTGATTCTAACCTAATTTTCTATTATTTTAGTCCGCATCTGTAGTCTTGAGTTCTAAGAAGCTGATTGGGTAGGATAAGCACCCTTCCCGCTGAAACAGTATAATGACGTGACTCAATTTTCCCTGAACCTTGTTGCCACGAGTTACCTTTAACTTGTTTCTGTGAGTGACATTACTACCTCTCCCTCTCTCTTCTCCCTACTCTCTCTCTCCCCTCCCCCCTTCCCTCTTCTTTCTCTTCCTTTCTTCCCCCGTCCCTCCAACCCTCCCCTGCTTACCGTCCAGGTCGGTCTCTGGGGTCTCTGCAGAAATCCACTCGCTGGCTGGTCCAGTGCCGTTAACCGTCATGGCTGCCACCTGGAAGCTATACTGAGTCCCTTTCTCCAGACCTGAGAGAGAGAGAGAGAGAGAGAGAGAGAGAGAGAGAGAGAGAGAGAGAGAGAGAGAGAGAGAGAGAGAGAGAGAAAGAAAGAAAGAAAGAAAGAAAGAAAGAAAGAAAGAAAGAAAGAAAGAAAGAAAGAAAGAAAGAAAGAGAGAGAGAGAGAAAGAGATTTGTTTTGTAATGTAATAGAAATGTAAAGGGGTAAATAATACCGTAATATGTAATGCATTACAATATTATAAAAAAGTGTTTACAGTATAATACAGTATTGCTTATAGTATAATACATTATTGTTTACAGTACAATACATTAATATGTACTGTATTACAGGATAATACAGTATTGTTTATAGTACAATACAGTATTGTTTACAGTACTATACAGGATTGTGTACTGTCTTGCAATCTAATACATTCATGTGTACTGTATTACAGTATAATACGATACTACGATACTACTTTTTTTTTTACGATACAATACTACTTTGAGTATTGTTTAGTATAATACAATATTGATTATAGTATAATACTGTTTTGTTTAAAGTATAATACAGTATTGTATTATACTGTAATACAGAATAGAAGAGTACATGTGGGCTCTCTCACCTGTGAACTGGTACCAATAGTTGTTGGGCTCCAGGGCCTCCTGGTCACCACGGCGACCGTTCCTATGGTAACGGATCTTATAGGCCGTGATGAGACCATTCAGTGAAGATGGGGGAGGGGGCTGCCAGCACACCTTGATACTCTACACACACACACACACACACACACACACACACACACACACACACACACACACACACACACACACACACACACACACACACACACACACACACACACACACACACACACACACACACACAGTATTTCAAATTGGAAATAGCAAAATACTCAAAGTGATTACTTTAAGTAATGAATTGTAGTGATGAGTAGAAGTAATTCATAGTGATTAGTAGTGATTAGTATTATTCATGAGTACTAGTGAAAAGTAATAGGTATTATTGTCAGTGATGAGCATTACTGATGAGTAGCAGTGATCAGTAGTAGTGAGTAGTACTAGTGAGTAGTACTAGTGATGAGCTGTATTGATTAGTGTTAGGAGGTAAAGAGAGAGGTGGAGTCGGCGTTGAGGTGAGCTTTTGTTTTGATATAATGTTGAGGGAGCGTATTGACCTGCTGGTGTCAGAAATATGATTCCTTTTCATCTCTGAGACTGTGTGTGTGCGTGTTTGTGCATGGGTTTGTGTGTGCGTGTGTATGTGCATTTGTTTGTTTGGTGCGCGCGTGTGTTTGTGTGTGCGTGTGTTTGCAGCCGACCTTACAAAAGTCACACTCATTATGAGGAGCTACAGACGTCGATAATACTGTTGTGCACTAACACAGCACGACGCACACACACAACCATGCACACTCCCACACACAAACAAACACACACTCACACACACGCTCTCACCTAACAAGAACAAATGCTTTTACATTATTTTCCATGACAACCATCTCCCTGTCCCTGTGTGTGTGTGTGTGTGTCTGTGTTTGTGTGTTTGTGTGTCTCTGTGCTTTACCCTGGACAGGACCACCTCTAGCGACACATTCTGTGGGGGTGCGCTGGGCACTGTGGGAGTAGCAGATAAACCAGACGACACCAGTTAAACCAACACACACTCAAATCAGCGTGAAAGCGGGTTAAAACCATGTGATTAATCCCCGACAGGAGAGCCGGTCGTAGCGTTTGAAGGATCCGCGTTGGGCGTGACCTTACCGTCAGATAGCGTGGCGATACGGAGGGTTTCCGCCGAGACGCCGGCCCCGTGGCGGTTGAGGGCGAGCACACGCACGGCGTACTCTGAATACTTATTCAACCCCTCCATCTTGAAGCTCCGCCCACTGACCTCCACACTCTGAAACACACACGCACACACACGCACACGCACGCGCACGCGCACGCACACGCACACGCACACGCACACGCACACACACACACACACACACACACACACACACACACACACACACACACACACAGTTGGTACCTTGTTCTTTGTTCTTTCTACTGATCTACACAGGGATTATAATCCTTAACCCTGTGGTGATAGTCCCTCGCTCTACCTACTGAGCTACACAGGGATTATAACACTTGACCCTGAGGTGATAGTGCCTTGCTCTACCTACTGAGCTACACAGGGAATAGTACCCCTAACCCTGTAGTGATAGTGCCTCTCCTACCTACTGAGCTACAGGGATTATAACACTTGACCCTTTAGTGATAGTGCCTTGCTCTACCTACTGAGCTACAGGGATTATAACACTTGACCCTTTAGTGATAGTGCCTTGCTCTACCTACTGAGCTACAGGGATTATAACACTTGACCCTTTAGTGATAGTGCCTTGCTCTACCTACTGAGCTACAGGGATTATAGCCCTTAACCAGGTGTCGGTGCCTAGACTAGTGTATCTATAAAAATAAGAGTACCTGCTCCTTCCCCGATGGCAGCTCCGCCCACAACAGCCAGATAGGCCAGAATTGGTCCGTTGGGCTGGGTGGGAGGAGCCCAGCTCACCTGGATGGAGGTGGAGGACAGAGGCTCCGCCCTCAGAGCTCCACCTGGGTGGGCACTTGGACTGTAGAGAGAGAATATATATTGTAGCTATACAGTATAAACATACTCTGTTATTATCTACAATTTGAATAGTGTAGATATTCAGTCTGTAAACTGCAGATATATGTGTGTCTGTGTGTGTGATTTATGTGTGTGTGTGTTTGACATATGTGTGTGTGTAATATGTGTGTGTGTGTCATGTGTGTGTGACATGTGTGTGTGTGATATGTGTGTTTGTGTTGTGTGTGTGTGATAAATATGTATGTGTGATATGTGTGCGTGTGACATGTGTGTGTGTGATATGTGTGTTTGTGTGATGTGTGTGTTTGATGCGTGTATGTGATATGTGTGTGCGATATGTGTGTGTGATGTGTGTGTGATATGTGTGTGTGTGATATGTTGTGTGTGATGTCTGTGTGATATGTGTGTGTGTGATATGTGTGTGTGATGTGTGTGTGATATGTGTGTGTTTGATATGTGTGTGTGTGATGTGTGTGTGATATGTGTGCGTGATGTGTGTGTGATATGTGTGTGTGTGATATGTGTGTGTGTTATGTTGTGTGTGATGTGTGTGTGGGGTCTCACGGTCTGGCTGGGTGGTGACTCTGAGGGGGGTGGAGCTAGGCCCCGCCCCGGCCTGGTTGTAGGCCAGCACCCTGAAGGTGTAGCTCTGCTCCGGCTTCAGATTGGACACACTGACCTCCAGACTGCCCACCTCCGTCACGTTGACCCAGCGCTCCCTGTCACAGGAGGGCCGGGTTCAGTCAGGGTTCAGCGGCCGGACATTCAAACGTACATTTAGGGGATTTAGCGGACGCTTTTTACCCAAAGAGACCGCCAACCATTCATTCACACATTGCACCCCGACGGCGGAGTCGACCCCTCAGGGCGACAGCCGGCTCGTCAGGAGCAGTCAGGGCGAGGCGTCTCGCTCAGGGACACCTCCACACACAGCTTGCAGGAGCCGGGATTGAACCTGCAACCTTCCGGTTACAAGGTGAACCCGCTCTACCTCCTGAGCTACTGCTGCCTCAGACGACTTTCCAACTGCGAGTACACCGTCACCGACGGGCACAGACCAAAGTGCATCTTTACACCATCGGCTGGACGTACAACCAACCACAGCCACGGAGCCCCAGCAGCGGCAGCCTCCTCTGTTGTGGTGGAGAGGCCCCAGGGCGCTCCTCCGCACTCTAGGTACTGACCTGGGGACGCCCTCCTGAGAGTAGAAGACAGCGTAGGTGTGGACCCCCTCCTGCTGGGCGGGGGCCTTCCAGCCCAGCCGCACCACACGGCTGGACACCAGCAGGGGGGGAGAGGAGGCGGGGGGCCGAGGGGAGGGGGGCGCCGGGGCCCGGGGCCACTGGAGAGGAGGGAGGAGAGGGAGTCACTGGGAGGGAGGAGGAGGAGGAGGAGGAGGAGGAGGAGGAGGAGGAGGAGGAGGGAGGGGGGGGGGGCAGAGGGCAGCTGTGGGGGAGGAGCATGGGAGGGGGGGGTGAGGCTCGGGAGAGGAGTGGGAGTGGCTTCTGTTTTTTCAATAGTGTGTCGTTAAGGGAGGACGGGGAGGAGGGGAAGGATGGGTTAGGGGAGGGGTGAGGGGAGGGGAGGAAGGGAAGGGTGGAGGGTGAGGAAGCAAGGGAGGGAGGGGTGGTGAGGGGGGGAGGCAGGGGATGGGAGGGAGGGAAGGGGTGTCGATTTGCAAACAAAAATAGAAAAACAAACCCACACAAAATAAATTCACAAAGCAACAATCAGAAGAGACAGAGCGAGCAGAGGAGAAGAGGACAGGTAGAGAGGAGAGGAGAGGAGGAGAGGAGGAGGAGAGGAGGAGAGGAGAGGAGGAGAGAGGACAGGTAGAGAGGAGAGGAGGAGGAGGAGGAGAGGAGAGGAGGAGGAGAGGAGAGGAGAGGAGGAGGAGAGGAGAGGAGAGGAGGAGGAGGAGAGGAGAGGAGAGGAGGAGAGAGAGGAGAGGAGGAGGAGAGGAGAGGAGGAGAGGAGAGGAGAGGAGAGGAGGAGGAGGAGAGGAGATGAGAGGAGGAGGAGGAGAGAGGAGGAGAGGAAAGGAGAGGAGAGGAGGAGAGGAGAGAGGAGAGGAAGAGGAGGAGAGGAGGAGGAGGAGAGGAGGAGGAGGAGAGGAGAGGAGGAGAGGAGAGGAGAATAGAGGAGGAGGAGGAGGAGGAGGAGGAGAGGAGAGGAGGAGAGGAGAGGAGGAGAGGAGAGGAGAGGAGGGGGGAGGGAGGAGGAGGCGAGGAGAGGAGCGATACGAATCAAGCAGAGGTGAAGAGGTGGTAAGAGCGGGGGAGAGAGAAGGTGAGGAAGGAGGAGAGAGTGAAGGGGAGGAAGGGAGAGAAAGACAGAGGGGGAGGAAGGGAGGAAGGGAGAGACAGAGAGAGGTGGTAAAGAAGATCACAGTAAAATAATAATGAAAAATAACTAAATAAACCGGTCAAAATTGTAATTAACATCTGGAGCTTGAAGCACCAGGTTTACACCTTTACATGGAACACAATTATGCAGAAGTAAAGAGTAGAGCAGAGTAGAATAGAGTAGAGTAGAAGAGTTGAATAGAGTAGCATAGAGTAGAATAGCATGGAGTTGTAGATTTGACTCGAGTATAGTACATAGAGTAGAGCATAGTAGAATGTATAAGAGAATAGTATAGTATAGTTATAGTAGAAAAGAGGAGATTAGAATAGATTTGAGTACAAAAGTAGAATAGATAAGGATAGAATAGAATAGAATAGAATAGAATAGAATAGAATAGAATAGAATGAAACAGATAAACAATAACATTTGATACACAAAATGTAGACCTATTGTGAGGGTGGAAAGCACACACACTGTGTGACCGGGTGAGGATATGCATTGATCTGTGTGTACACAGTGTGTATACTTTAAGGTGCATAAGGTACACAGAACACATTTTGGGCTTCAGAGTAGAACAATACATTAGGATTTTCCATCTATGCAAACTGAAGCTCTCTTCAATGTCCATATCCTCCTGGATCGCTCTGCATCTGTCCTCACTATCAATGGAAATCCATGTGTGTGTGTGTGTGTGTGTGTGTGTGTGTGTGTGTGTGTGTGTGCGCGTTTTCGGATATGGTATGCATGTCTATAAGTGTGTGTGTGTGTGTGTGTGTGTGTGGTGTGTGTGTGTGTGTGTGGGTGTGAATGTGTGAGTGTGTATGTGTGTGCGTGGTGTGTGCGTGTCATTTTAATCGACAGTTGGTTGAAATGAGCCATGAAATTGACTGGCTG
>NC_082400.1:4529359-4539359 GCF_031168955.1 Gadus macrocephalus
TGCCGTTTTCCTGCCTTGGTAAGATAAGATTTTCAATGCTGGAATGAATATCAATGGCATTATGTTTTTAATTTTAATCAATTAGTATCTTATTGTGTATATGGAAACGTAAACAACTTTGAATTCAAGACATCAAAATCATTAACTTTTAATTCAAATATGGCGTTCAGCTTGAAATTAAGGGTTTTATCAAAGCTTCTCCACATTGCAACTGACGTGCTGGCTCGAGAAACGAGCTCACTACAGGAGATCAGTCAGAATCACAAGTCTAATGGCGCATCGAAGATCTCTGCCGGCAGGGTCGGTATGAATAGGTGCGGCACGGTTCGCATTTGCGCCGCCAAAAGTAGGCGGGGCCCGGATGTAGCCGTGATTAGCCGTACTTAACTCTCAGTACTCCTCCATTGGGGTACCGAGACGTCTGAAAGGGTGCCAACAAGTTTGAGCTAAACATGCTGTCTGTTGATGACAGAGTCATCACTTCCGTGCGACAGGGGGATGATAACAAACAAACACAGTACCCGCAAGGTATTTCTGGCGAAAGCTTCGTTTTCTTATGAAAATGTTGTGCAAAGTTTTCCGTCCTTCTTCGACCTTCTTCCTACATTGTTCCTCTTTGTTTATTGTTTCGCATTCTTATTTTTCCTTGGATTTGTAAGCAGGCTACACTGTGTCAGGCTGCTATGAGATGACGACGCTTACGTACCTGCAGCGGCTATCGCCATGTGGCTTAAACCCTGCCCTAAGGGTACTGTCGGCGGAAGAAACACCAGACGGGACTGAGCTTGGCCAAACCGGCGTTAGCAACTTATCTACAAACTCATAAAATCTTATATGGTGTTGTCCACTATGTGGAGAAGAAACCATTCATAATTGGTGTTAGCTTGAAACAAGTGGTCAAAATAAAGCATATAGACTCAAATTATTTACATCAACGCACTCCCATGAAGAAAACAGGATGGGCTAAAGCACGAGACATCTTCCGCACTGCACTGGCAGCCAGGGGGACCCTACCAAATAAATGTGTTAAACCATTAGCATGGAGGTAAAGAAGAGGGCCATTAAAACAATGCTTGTACTATTTCAACAAGATTTAAACTATAACTTTTTCAATGTTGACCAATTTAAATGGATTTATGTAAAGGTATTCAAAGAACAAAATAGATGACTCATATTCAAATGGTCCAAATATGGACCAGAAAATGAAAAACATTTAAATGATAACTTCAGTAGCCGAGCGTCGAGAGAGCAGATTGAGAGTGGAGGACATAGAACAGATTGTCATTCAATGAGCGAATTCATTGGATTTTTCCTACTTTCATCCTTCTGAAATTCACCCTTCTGCCAAACCGGAGAGAGTATTTTCCATAAAATACCCACCGTAATGTCATCATGTGGTTTGTAATGACTGTGATGAGTGGTTGTGACGGTCACAGTGGAGGGTACTGGTGCGTGACTGCATCCTAGGAAATTTGTCATTTACCTGAGGCACTAGAGGGCCTTGTTGCGATGCGTCATCATGTTAGCTGAGGCCAATTCTGCTTTCCTCCAAACAAACACTCAACACTCTGAGTCTATTTATTTATCTCGTTATCTCAAAATTATGCGAAAAGCTTTGATGGATAAAGAAAAAATGCTCTGTTTTTTTTAATTAATGAGATACCTCAAAATCCCAAGAAAAGCCCTCACCTGCATGCAGGAACGTTGGCTGCTGCTATCAGACTGACCCTCCAAAGGTAATTACAAGGAGGGGGTCGATATCCCAAAGTCTCAAACATAAACCATAATAAAACTGGCAGAACGTTTTTGCTTTTATGAAATAGAGCTCTGAGGTGAATGAGATCTTCTCTTGAGATTTTGATGCATCTCGTTTATTCCAATAAACAGAGATTTATTTTTGCTGTGAAGACTTAGATATAATAAACTTGTCGGTTTAGAAGCAGCACAACATTTATTTTCTCAATTGAATGCTTTTGTTCCCTGCAGTCCTGAAAGTGTCGATGGATATATATTTAAATGACACAAGGGAAAATGACGTATTTTGTGGATTGTGAAATATTCGTGTGGATATCCTTTTACATGAACTGAGTGGATCGGGGTCCAAGCAATATGAATGGTCTTCGATGGGTTACAACTCACTTACTTTGATATGCTTGACACTGATGGGCAAAAATGAACAAACAAATATTTTTGAACAGCTGTTTTTAGTTGTTATTTACCGGGTCAGCCTGTCGAATGTTGAATGTATACATGATGACTGGTGAGGCATTGAAGATGTGCTTTGTGGGGCAGGCCGCAATAGCGATTGAACGTGTTTGTTCTACAGCAGAGCGTCACAAACCAGACAGAGAAACTAAAACGATTTTGCAAAAAGTATCAAAACTAGGAAGGTGTGTAATAAGATTGTGCAAATAAGATTCAGCTGCAGTATATATTGGACAAAAATCAACGAGATCCACAAATGCATGTATATGGTTCACATTGGAATATATTTTTTTACGAAGACGTACAAATTTGTGGCGTTAAATTATAAATTTGGATATCATCTTATAATCACAACGTTCAAATATTTCTGGATCTTGATACAGTTTAAATTGTCCTCTGTGGGTTACAAATAATGAAGTCCAACTAGAAAATACGGTGAGTTGTAATGCAATGTGATGTTGAAAATATGTTTTTAATAAAGCCACAGAGTTTAAAACGTAAAGAAATTATGAATGGCTTAAATTATGAAAAGTTTTGAACAGAGTTCAAACGTCTTAATGGATTAAACAAATAGAATCAAATTGCAAACCATTTAAAACATGTAAAATGTTTGGAAACAAATAAAGTGAAGAGTTGAACAAATAGCTAAAGTGATAAAGTTTGAATACATTTGAGATAAAATATAAAAATAGCTGAGCTGTTAAAGCTGATCAAGTTTGAACTGCTTGAATCAAGTCAGTGTTACAGTCTGTGTGCCTGTTTCGGTGGGTGTGCACTCACCTGATAACACCTTAAAATATGACATGACTAACATATGGACGCCTTCCTACGTCCGGTTGTTTGGTGCGTTCCAGAGCCCATCCAAACCAGTGGGACATGGGACTTATCCTACCTCCAACTAAGAAAAGTGCCCTGGAATGCCTGCCAAAGTGGAACATCCCACCGTCGAAGTGGAACCTCCTACTATCGAACCGGGGGGTGATCGACCTACCCCCACTTCACCAAGTAGGAGCTAGTACAGTTCAGGTAGGATAAGTCCCACATCCCATTGCTTTGGATGGGCTCTGGAACGCACCAGTAGTTCCCGCAGCCAAGCAAGGTATTGGGAAAGAGAGAGTGGGAGAGAAATGGATAGTGGAAGCACTGTCAGGGGCGTCGCTAGCAATTGTAAACCTTCGTGGCTGGAGTCCAGTAGTTAGAGTTCGGGGGTTTCTCCCCCAAGAAAATTTGAAAATCGGGCTGGTGAACATTAAATTGTAACATATTTTGAGAGGCAAGGGAAAGACCAATCGTCATGTCTGAATCACCTCGTGCAGGCCTACTAAGTAGGTTAATGTTTTCTTTAAGAATAGGAAAATGCACCACGTACACCAGTAGCCAAAATTAGACATTATAATAGCCTATAGCCTAATAAACACTGTCATGCACCTACCCAATGTCAAGTGGACCAGGTTAAATTCACTGCGGGTCTCCTGAATCTGTGCAAATTAGAGCAGCACTAAACAGCAATGTCGACGTGATGCGCTATCCACAGATAAGAAAGACCAACTTTGAATTTGCAACATTTTGCAACAAATTATTCTAGATCTGCCCCTATGTGTACACGTCAGAATTGCGAGTTATTCACTGGCTACAATGGCGCATCTGTGGCTGCTGGTAATGCAACCACATAAAAGTCTTCTCTACAGGCCTGTTCTCCTCATTATTAACGGTATGTTTTTTATTTGATGGCAGAGATCAGGGGCTGATTCCAAAAAATGCAGGGCTATAGCCTCAAATGCCCAGGTCTAACAACTTGCCTGTGCACGAGTGTGTGGGATTAAACACAACAGCATCTTTATCTTTCATTGTAAATTATTTGGGAATGCAAACGCCAATACAACTCTTTCCAGATGTTTTTCAAGACTGAAAGAGAGACATAAAGAAGGACAACTGTGTGGGTGAAACATTTCTCAAGGCATTCAACTGCTTTGCATCTCATTTTTCTTTTTCTACACACACATAGACACACACACAAACACACACACACACATAAACACACGCTAACATCTGGAGTGTGTGTGTTTATATGAAAGGTTTATAATATTTTACGAGGGTCAAGATGTGTTTTTCACTCTCTGACCTCAATTTAGAGCGACTTATCTGCTTAGAAATGATTTCCCAACTGCCCCTTGTTGCACACACACACACACACACACACACACACACACACACACACACACACACACACACACACACACACACACACACACACACACACACACACACACACACACACACACACACACACACACACACATCCAACCACATATTTAAGAACAAAGATCTCCTCTTTCCATTTTTAAAGCAACAAACTCCTCAACATCCCCATGGATGGACCCATAAATGAAGATGGGCCCGGATGGGGCGGCAGAGAGTGCACGTCACTCAGCCGGTGGGTTAATCCGATACGAAGGCAGAAACAGGCGAGGATGATTGTGACTCCAAACTCATTTCACAGCCACGCTTCAAGGAACACACACACCCACACACATTCCTCATTAAGTTTGGATGCTTGACCTATCATTAGGCCCCAAGTGATGATGATGATGATGATGATGATGATGATGATGATGATGATGATGATGATGATGATGCTGACGATGGTAAATAGACTGCATTTATATAACGCTTTCTCAGACCTGTTGAAGCCCTTAAAATATGGCCTCACATTCAGACACGTGTTCAAACACCAACGGCGGTGTCGAATGTACAAGGCAACAGCCAGCTGGTCGGGAGCAGTTAGGGTTAGGTGCCTTGCTCATAGACAACTCAACATGTATCACAGCTCTCAGAGGACCCGGGGATCAAACCAGCAACCTTCCAGTGGCTCTCCCGCTTGAGCCCCTGATAGTGATGAAGACATTACAAAATGACTAAGCTAAGGGAAAGTGTTTTACTTTAGCCTCACTCTGGTACTGATAGCTGGTGGGGGGAGGGTGACAGACAGACATACAGGTGGATGGACAGACAGGCAGACATACAGACAAACAGGCAGATCGACAGACGGACAGGAATTGAAGGACAGGCAGATTTGGCGACAAAGGACAAATGGTTGTTGTCACAAGTTAAATACAATCAAATAGTATCAAAATATTATGACTAAAGTATTATGGTAGAGTATAGGCTATGATGGAAGGTTCTGGTCGAATGAGGGACAACCGGGATGGTACATTTATGAAACCACTCCTCTTTTGTGCTGTAGGAAGAAACGTTTGAAGGTCATGTAGGGCTAAGCTAAATTCAAGCTGATTCATCTGAGATATCCCTTCAGGATTTGGTTTTTCTTTCAGTTTAAAACAAAATCAAATAAAACAACTTTTTTTCGGATGTTTATTTTTCAGAAAGCAAAATCTTAACAATAATACAAAAATATAATATCATTCATTAACTGTTTTAAAGACAGAACAAAGGGATTTTTGTTAACAAAGATATGCATCAACAGTGAAAACTGTTTTCTCTTCACAAAGAATAGAAATTCAACATGGTGAAACCACCATGCTGTGTTTAACATTATAATATATATTTATATTATCAACTATATTCTTATATAAATTCTCAATAAATGCTTGAATTTGAATCAGAAGACAGGTAGGAAAGGCTGAAGCAGGGGGCGGGGCTTCTGGTGGTAGGGGGAGGGGCTTCCAGCAGTGGGGGGGCCAGACTTGGTTGCATTCTGCAAAAATATTGAATGACATTGATAAGAAACAGTGAAAAAGTATAAAGAAAGGACCCGCACGCACACACACACACACACACACACACACGTCACACACACACACACACACACACACACACACACACACACACACACACACACACACACACACACACACACACACACACACACACACACACAGACACAGACACACTGTGCTGTGTCTGTGTTAGTCTGTGGTCTACTGTTTGTAGTCTACCTGTCTGTCCGTCCACGTGCCTTTCTGTGTGGCTCTATTTATACTGGTGTGTCAGTCTCTGGCTGACCTGCTTACCTGTCTGTCTACCTGTCGGTCCTAGGAGAGGTTCGGGTCTCTGCATGCCAGACCGTCTGCCAGCAGCGCCTCCTCTAGTCTCCTCCTGGTCCGGAACACCACCTCCTCCTGCTCCCTACGCAAACACACACACACACACACACACACACACACACACACACACACACACACACACACACACACACACACACACACACACACACACCTCTGATGAGGAAGGCCTTCTCTTGCTCCACCTGCTCGTCCTCCGCCTCTAGCACCTCCTACTACTCACCCCCCCCCCCCCCTCCTCTTCTTCCTCCCGCCTTCCTCCTCTACCTCCTCCTACTCTTCATCCTCCTCCCCTTCCTCTACTTAGAATAGAATACAATAGAACACATCTTTAATGACCACCAAGGGGGACATTTGTCTTTGGCTCACCAGACATAATAGACAGATAAACATACAGACATATTGTCACAGACATATAATGAACATTTCAGGATAAAAAGAAAATAATACATATGCTTAAATACATACAAATATAAATAAATGTACTTCCTCCCGCCTTCCTCCTCTACCTCCTCCTCCTCCTCCTCCTCCTCCTCCTCCTCCTCTACCCCCTCCTCCTCTTCCCTCCTCCCCCCTACCTGATGTGCTCCTGGGTGATGGTGAAGGCTCTGCAGGGCGGCTGGGAGGTGGAGATCCACACCCCCGGGTTCTTCTCCACGCCGGAGGAGGCCGCCTGGCCCGTCACCGGGGAGGAGGAGGAGTGGAGGGCCGCCGCGATGGCAGCCAGCAGGACCTCGTCCCCTTCTCCCACACTGTGAGGACTGAGGCCTGGGGGAGGGGGGAGGGGGGGGGGGAGAGGGGGAGGGGGAGGGAGGGAGGGAGGGGGAGAGACGGAGGGGGAGAGGGAGAGAGGGAGAGAGGGAGGGGGAGAGGGAGGGGGAGAGAAGGAGAGAGGGAGGGGGAGATGGAGAGAGGGAGGGGGAGAGGGGAGAGGGAGAGAGGGAGAGAGGGAGGGGGAGAGAGGGAGGGGGAGAGGGAGAGAGGGGGAGAGGGAGAGAGGGAGGGGGAGATGGAGAGAGGGAGGGGGAGAGGGGGAGAGGGAGAGAGGGAGAGAGGGAGGGGGAGAGAGGGAGGGGGAGAGGGAGAGAGGGGGAGAGGGAGAGAGGGAGGGGGAGACCGACAGAGAGAGAGAGACAGAGACACAAAGAGATAGACAAACAGACAGACATACGGACAGACAGACAGAGACACAGAGAGACAGACAGACAGACAGACAGACAGACAGACAGACAGACAGACAGACAGACAGACAGACAGACAGACAGAAAGACAGAGTAGAGAGTTAATGCCTGGACAGACTTAAAGGTGCTGTAGGTAAGACGTAAAAGCTACGTAATAGCAGCAATCTGCCTGCTATTTTAGTGAGAACTGCTCTAAGAAGATCTGTTCTTCTCGGTATGAGACCACTTTGATTTCCGACCACTCCCGGCTATTATCTGACCAGATGGTTCTTGGGAAACCATCTTGCCTATCACATCTGTGTTGAATGCAACAGTGCTCAAAGGCAGAGGAACGTGGGGAGGCAGTGAGCAGAGTGGGAGGGACGTTGATGTGTTGTGTTATTTCTAAGTGTTGCTCTCCTCCTCTCACCCTAAATAGACAACATAAAACAAAATGGCCGGTTTGCGTCAAAAGTCATGCTCTACATTGGGCTTCTATAGCGGCAGTGTGCGCAGGGAATTCAAATTAGGGGTGAGGAGTGTTAGGGGTCCAGAGCGTTGGGGGTTAGGGATGATGGGTTAGGAGTGTTAGGGGTCAGGAGCGTTCTAGGTTAGAGGTTAAGGGTCAGCGGATAGGAGCGCTAAGGGTTAGGGCTGTTGGAGGTCAATAGGAGTCAGGACGGTAAGGGTCAGATGGTGAGGGGCTAGGGTTTAGGAGTGTTGAAGATAAAGGGGGGGGGGGGGTCAGGAAGGTAAGGGGTCAGGGTTAAGGAGTGAAGTGGGTCAGGGTCTTACTCTGAAGTCCTTTAGGAAGCTCCATGCATTTGAGTACCTCCTCCGTAACGTCCAGGGAACGCAACCCCTTCAACCGCTTCTCCCAGAACAACTGGAGGAGGAGGGAGGAGAGAAGGAGCCAAGAGGAGAGAAGAAACGGGTATGTTTTCATCAGGTTCTAGGTCTATCGCGAGCAACCATCTTCAGATGAACGAACACTGCCCCCTAGTGATGGTCGCAGGTTCAGCAACAACCAATATATCGCGATATATAATTTTTTTTGTGTTTGTGTGTACCTGTCTGGGTGGCTCTGCTTCCCGCTGCAGGTCACTCTTGACCTTGTTGCCAGGGTGACCTATGACCTTGGTAACGGGCTGTTTAAAAATGGAGGCCGTCTGTCTGATAGGCAGAGAGGTGTTGAGGTCTCCTCTACCCCCCTGGGAGGAGAGAGAGAGAGCGAGAGAGAGAGAGAGAGAGAGAGAGAGAGAGAGAGAGAGAGAGAGAGAGAGAGAGAGAGAGAGAGAGAGAGAGAAATTATTAGAAAATGGTATCAGGGGACAAACATACAACATTATTATGTCCATTTACACAAACAGAAAGTGTGCATCTAAAATGAACCAAAAGCAGACAGACTTATTTCCCTAGAGAGACGTGTGCGTTCCCTGTCTGCAGCCAGTGTCCAACCCTCAACCGGTTTCCTCTCGGCATTGGGGGGAAGTGTTTTGTTGTACCTGGGTGGTGCGTTGATGCTTCGGCGGTCTGAGTAAACGTCAAAAGGTAATAGGAAATAAAATGACACCTGTCTGCAATTTTATTTTTCCATACGTTATGATCTCTGAATATCCCCTTAGGCTGAATCAATCAGTCGTGCTGCCTAGACCTAACTACACTATGATTGCCTTTTCTTTTAGAAATAATCCCGTTTTTTTAATAATCAGTACATTAAGTCTACAAAATGATCCAGGGCACCAACCCTGATGCCCTGTCTAACTGTCCTGTGTTGGAGCCATTCGCCCACCATGAGCTGCTACAGCCGTGACCTCGTCTGTATACTCTCTGCCTTACGTAACCTGACCTCAGAAGGCCCCCCGGCAGAAGGCCTCCTAACTGAAAGCTTTCTGGTGGAAAGGGCTCGAGGCCAAAAGGCCTCAGGTGGAACCTCTCCAATGTGTGCCACTCCTGCACTGGTTCTCCCACATCTTTCCTGACAGTGAGCCCCAGCGGGACAGAGTCAGGGTACAGGGTGGGTGTGTGTGTGTGTGTGTGTGTGTGTGTGTGTGTGTGTGTGTGTAGTGTATGTAGATGTGTATGTACGTCCTTGTATGTATGTGTGTAGTGTATGTATGTTCGTGCGTGCGTAGATGTGTAATATATGTGTTTGTAGGTGTGTAATGTGTGTGTGTGTGTGTGTGTGTGTGTGTGTGTGTGTGTGTGTGTGTGTGTGTGTGTGTGTGTGTGTGTGTGTGTGTGTGTGTGTGTGTGTGTGTAGCAGATGCGGGCTGTCAGGGCCAGCAAAGCCTTCTCTGCTGGCGTAGACACTTTCAGAACAATACATTATTTTTATTTTTATAAAATATATAATTTATACCTTTTAATACATATATTTTTTCATTCATTCTATCTATTTTAATAAGTTTGTTCACATAAGTCTAAATACGTATTTATTTGTATTTCCTTCAGTTGCATTGCCTCCAGCGCGATAATATATATATTAGAGCCCTTATCCAATCAGATAATCCCCTCGCTGTTGACCCTAATGGGGACTATTGTGTTGATTGA
>NC_082400.1:4541859-4549359 GCF_031168955.1 Gadus macrocephalus
GTGTGTGTGGGGGTGTGTGTGTGCGTGTATGGTGATTCACCACAAACACACACACACACGCACGCACGCACGCACGCACGCACACACACACACACACACACACACACACACACACACACACACACACACACACACACACACACACACACAACCACACAAACAGCGCGAAAGGCATCCGCACTAAAGAGAGGCAGAGACGAGATATATTGGAAATTAATAGTTGTCGTTATTACAGTGTGCGTGCGCGTATTTGTATTACTGCCTTCCTACAGGTCATTAATTAAATTGGTTTTGATTATAAGTCCTTTAGAATAATTACTTTGTTTTTGCTTTTTGTTTTTCAATGTATGATACATGTTTAAACCCATGAAGTCATTGTTGCCAAATAGGGCGGGAAAACGGCCCAATCTGGCAACATCATTTTCGAGTAAGGCCCCGCCCCTTAACTTCTGGGATATCCCGGCCTCTCCTGACGTCACGCCGGTTCAGGCCTGTTGTTCCATGTTGCGTTCAGAGCACATGGGACAACTGGGTCTTCTACTGGGGATGGCGCTACATCTGGCCTTATTACTTGGCTTGGTTGTATTATGCTTATACATATGCAAGTAAATGATCTGCCTACATATGAAACAAATGTGTCATTATGCATGCGTCATTTGGTTAGAATTAAATATATCCCAAAATCACGAAATAGCTTCAATATTTTAACCAGTTATTGAAACAAATTATTCTAGTGTGGAAAATTAGCCTTTGAAGGTATAGCGTCATGAATTGAAATTAATGGTTCAACCCTCAAACGTTCAGCTCATGCCGTCACCTGTTGGTGAGTTTGAGTTATTATTATTATCATTATTATTATTATATTATGTTCTATAGACTATGATATTCTGTCTATTATATTGTTAATAAATCAGAACTAGAAAGCAATTTTTTTTTATCTTCTCTGTTCCCCTCAATCTACCCACTCCCCCACCTCCCTCCACCCTACTACCAAATGGTTTTGTTAAAGGTCCCATGACATGAAAATCTCAATTTATGAGGTTTTCTAACATAAATATGAGTTCCCCTAGCCTGCCTATGGTCCCCCAGTGGCTAAAACTTGCGTTTGGTGTAAAACGAGCACTAGCTGTTCTGCTCGCCTTTGAAAAAACGGAGGCTCAAGTGCGCTGATTTGGAAATCTGTGCTCATGACGTCATGAGGAATCTCAGCTCCTCCCCTTACTCTGCCTGGCCCGCCCAGAGACGTTGGCCCGCCAATGAGACTCGACCGTGCGAGCGCCACATGTGTGTGTGTGAATGCACACACTGTAACGCAAGTGTTTCTTGTCGGTTCTTTGACGTGTCTTGTATTTCCACAACGAGACTGTCGTGGGGGTTATCTAAGCCATGGTTGAGAAGGAATTGGGGGAAAGGAACTTTGGTTTGACTCGCTGAAGTACATGAACTGCGACATGCCGCCGGTTGCCGCGAGGCACCATCGCCCGGCAGCGGGCAGCCGGCCGCAGGCAGCGCGCGGTTCAGTCGACTTCAGGTTGATGTGGAAGAACCAGAGACGTCGCAGAACCCGACAAAGTCGTTTGTGATTCATAATATCGTCTGGAGGCGCACACAATATGTTATATGATATAGATATCTATGTATTATATGATATTATTTAGATATAGAGCTCCAGGACTGTAACGCAAGTGTTGTACACTTCCTTGTTATTTGGATAACCGTTCTGCTGTTGGTGTGACGTCGGACTCTCGTATCTGGTATTTCTACAACGAGACTCGTATTGGGGGTTATCTCAGCCAAGGTTGAGAATGAATTGGGGGGAAGGAACTTTGGCTTTGACTCCCTCAAGAACATGAACCACGACATGGAGGAGAAAGGGATTGTTGGCGGCGAATGTCTCCCGCTTGAGCCCCGCTGAGGGACCACCGCCGGAGGCGGAGGTGCATAAGCGCTGCCCGGCAAAGATCCCGTTCTCCTCCTTGTCGTGGTTCATGTTCTTGAGGGAGTCAAAGCCAAAGTTCCTTCCCCCAATTCATTCTCAACCTTGGCTGAGATAACCCCCAATACGAGTCTCGTTGTAGAAATACCAGATACGAGAGTCCGACGTCACACCAACAGCAGAACGGTTATCCAAATAACAAGGAAGTGTACAACACTTGCGTTACAGTCCTGGAGCTCTATATCTAAATAATATCATATACATAGATATCTATATCATATAACATATTGTGTGCGCCTCCAGACGATATTATGAATCACAAACGACTTTGTCGGGTTCTGCGACGTCTCTGGTTCTTCCACTTTCACATCAACCTGAAGTCGACTGAACCGCGCGCTGCCTGCTGCCGGCTGCCCGCTGCCGGGCGATGGTGCCTCGCGGCAACCGGCGGCATGTCGCAGTTCATGTACTTCAGCGAGTCAAATCAAAGTTCCTTTCCCCCCAATTCCTTCTCAACCACGGCTCAGATAACCCCCACGACAGTCTCGTTGTGGAAATACAAGACACGTCAAAGAACCGACAAGAAACACTTGCGTTACAGTGTGTGTATTCACATTGATGTGGACGTTGAAGAACCAGGAACGTCGGAGAACCCAACGCGGTCGTTTGAGATTCATAATATCGGCTCACACAGCTTTTGGCCGTGATAATATATATTATATGATATAGATATC
This sequence comes from Gadus macrocephalus, assembly GCF_031168955.1. Lineage (NCBI taxonomy): Eukaryota > Metazoa > Chordata > Actinopteri > Gadiformes > Gadidae > Gadus > Gadus macrocephalus. The sequence continues at coordinate 4,544,530 of NC_082400.1, forward strand.
TGTGTAGGCTATATGATAATATTTAGATATAGAGCTCCAGGACTCCCGTGTGTTCTAGAATATTTACAGAACACGGCTAAAAGCTGTGTGCGGCTCGCCATTGCGATACATCCACTGTAAACAGAGCGCATGGTGGCTGCAAGCTGCTCAGGGCCACACCCCCACCCTCCTCCTTGACACGCCCACCGAAACAGCGCATTTGGGGGAAGCTCAATGTGCGACTGGCTCGGAGTGGCTGTAACTCTGCACCACGGCTGAATTTAGGGAACGTCTTTGAATACTGTGTTAGTTGCCCACTAATACCTATATTAAAGAATACATAAAATAGCATGTCATGGGACCTTTAAATACTTGTCCAAAAGATTGATAATGTACGCTCCTCATTTCCCCACCTACCTGCTCTCCCCACCTGTCATACACCACCTCTCCGTCTCCTACCACTCTCCTCCCGCTGATGAACAACCCCTGGTCACTCTCCACCGCCCAAGAACCTGCCCCCTGACCCTATCCCCTCTCACCTTCTTCAGGCTAGTTCTCCCCCCCTCCTTCCTTTCCCAACCATCTGTTTGGCACCTATTTGGCTACTGGTTGTTTTCCAAACAGTAAGCAGTAAGAGTGAACCCATTCAACACACTCAAACCATCTGATGGAAGCAATTACCAGCCTGTCTCTCGTCTACCAGTTATTTTCCAAACACTTGAGCCTGCAGTCTTCACCCAGCTCTCTACATACCTCCACTAGAACAACCTGCGGGCCATCACCAGTCTGGATCTAATGCAGGCCACTTAATGGAGACTGCCCTCCTTCCAGTCACAGAGGAAACTCTGACCGCTAGAACAGCCTCCCTCTCCTCCGCTGTCCTTCTTCTGGACCTTTAGGCAGCCTCAACACAGTGAACCACCTGATCCTCCTCACCATCCTCCAAAAACTGGGAATCTCAGGCCCTACACCCACCCTGTTCACGTCCTACCTCCCAGACCGCACCTACTGTACAGGGTAGCCTGGGAAGAGTCTGCTTCGTGGGTTGTTTCCTGAGTCCATCTTCTCCTCTGCATACACCAGGTCACAGGGTTCTGTCATTCACCCAGATGGCCTTTCCTTCCACAGCTAAGCACACAACCAATTATGTATTTTTCACAGTCTGAAACCCAGGTTGAAACACAAATCTCTGCGTGTCTTGCTCTACATCTCTGACTGGATGTCAACGCAAGGCCTGAAGCTCAATCTGGACAACACTCAGCTGCTCTTCAATCCAGGAAAGGCGTCTCCCATCCATGACCTCTCCATCAATATTAACTGTAACAGCTGGGTGAGCTGCAGGAGAAAAAGGACTCAAAACGAGGAGGCAAAGGTCTGTGTAGTAAGAATAGTCTTCACTAGTGGACAGTTTGATGCATGGGACATCAGTAGATTAGGCAAACAATCCGTCAGGGAGAAGGCAAAGGCGCAGTGGGTCGGTACATGGGTAATCACTCGTGGATCAGGCAAACAATATGGAAGAGAGAAGGCAAAGGCGTAGTCCGGAGTAACAGTCAGGAATCAGAAAAGAGGGAACCGTGAATATCACTAGAAAAATGCTTGGACGCTTGACACAAAGAACAAAGATGAACTGGCACAGAGGATGTGAAACATACTGACTAAATACACTAGGAGGGGCATTTTGTAGAACAATTAAGGTGAGTGAAGACCATCTGAGAAACATAAGGACAGGGAGTGAAACGAAGGGGGCGAGTTGGGACAACCGCTCTGTGGTGCCTTTGACGGACGGCAAGTAGCTGGGTGTGAACCTGGATTAACAACAGTCCTTCACTGCCAACAAAGATGCGACCATCCAACCCCTCATATTCATGCCGTACAACATCAGAAGCATATGTGCGTTCCTCAACCCGAAAGCCACATAGGTTTTGGTCGAGGCTCTTGTTATCTTGTGCCTCGACTACTGCCGCAACCTTCAGGCTGGTCTCCCTGCACGCGCCATTCGTCCTCTGCAGCTCAGCCACCCTGCGGCCGCCCAGCTGCTCTTCAACCTACCCCGGTAGTGCCACACCTCTCCTCTGCACCCCGGTTCACTGGCTACCGTTGGGTGCTCCAATACCTTTCAAATCACCTACTGGCCTGCGAAGAGCTCTAACTTATCTTTCATCCCATCCTCCGAGCAGGACATAAAAAATAGGACTCAGCCTGTCCGCTAGGCTCCAGAGCTCGCTACTCCCTCACTACGTTGGGGAGCAGCCACCGCTCAACAACTTCTTGATTATTTGCGGTCCTGGCTCTCTGATGGTGGAGCGAGCCCCCCATTGACCTCAGGACAGCTGAAACACTTTATAACTTCTGCCGCAGACTGAAAATGAATTTGCTCAGCCTGCGTCTAGGCCAATGAAGACAAAAATAAATCCTAAATAAATCCTGTATCTCTTGTTTCTATATTTGAGCCGTTGCATTGCTTTTACATTGAATTTGATGTTCACTTAGCACTTTTTGGTCATCTTCATTGTTGACCTTACTGTTAAAAACAGTTGGCTAGATTTATGTGATGTAATGTAATGAACTCCCCCAAGGATGTCAGTGTAGCCCAGCTCTTATCACAGGCACTGTTTGTTGAATGTTGAAACGCAGATTCTAAATCATTCGAGACTGAGTCCATGACCAATGACACAACATATGTTTCCAAAAGCCACAGGCAACAAGCCAACCTAAGAAAATAGTTCATGTTAACTTTACGGGCCAAAGAAAGAAGAAAACGGTTGTAATGAGTTCATCGCCAAGGCAGAGGGCTTAGGAGTGTAGAGGACCACTTTGTGAACTAAACACAAGTTCAAACTCTTTCCTCTCCGACCAAACTTCTCCTCGCTTGGGTCTGGTCGCCAGGTGGGGCATTTCTAGCATTCAGCCTTGGCTACTCTCCCCCACCCTCTCCTCGTCTCCTCCCCTTTTTCCTTCTCACCTTATCTCCTTCTCTGCTCTCTCACTGGACATGGTTTAGGAAGAGAAGCAAAGGAGTTATGACATCATGCTCTGACATCAGACTGAGCCAATGAAAACAGAGCAGGCCTACACATAACAGATGCTCTGGAAGCATGTTGATCATATTTCATGTTTAGCAAGCGATACATTGGTAGTCATTCAGACACACGCACAGACACACACACACACACACACACGAACGCACGCACGCACGCACGCACGCACGCACGCACGCACACACACACACACACACACACACACACACACACACACACACACACACACACACACACACACACACACACACACACACACACACACACACACACATACACACACACACACACACACACACACGCACACACACGCACACTCACTTTATAAAACAGCACACATACGCTTCCTGTGTGAACTGAAGGGTTCTGGTATTTGAACAGATGGAGCCAGACTGACCCCTCCTCCTCATCCCTCCCTCCCCCCAACTGAACCTGCACTTCCTGTCCTGAAAGCTAACACCCACAAAGAACAATCCTCGTCTGTACCCCAGAACACTTACTACCACACATACACATACACTCCATTACACACACACACACACACACACACACACACACACACACACACACACACACACACACACACACACACACACACACACACACACACACACACACACACACGCACACACATGCACACACACACCCACACATACACAAACCCCCCCCCCCCCCAGACACACACACACACACACACACACCTACACACACACACACACACACACACACACACACACACACACACACACACACACACACACACACACACACACACACACACACACACACACACACACAAACACGCACACAGTGGTTAGTATGTATTTTGTAAGACTGAACTACTGTTTGAAATACCTCCCCTTTACCTTGTTTTTCATTAGTATAACTACATTACCCATAAAACCTCCTAAATTATGTCATTACCTGGCAACAAACAAATATGGCGCCAATAAACATCTGTTTTATAGTGTCTCCGCCCTCAGACATTCATCTCTCTCTCTCTCTCTCTCTCTCTCTCTCTCTCTCTCTCTCTCTCTCTCTCTCTCTCTCTCTCTCTCTCTCTCTCTCTCTCTCTCTCTTTCCTTCTCTCCCTCTTATCCTGAAAAGGATTCCCGATTAAAATTATAGAATAAAGAATTGTGTAAACAGAATTATGTAAGATTGCAACATTGCAGTCAAATATAGAAATGAGACTATGTCAAATTGACTTAACAAAAATGGATGCAATGCAGTTAAGAACACAAACAGAAAACAGCGAGACCTGAAACAAAATGTAAATGTAAAGGTGTCTGTTCTGTGCGTGCAGTACGTCTATCTACAGAGATCTACTGAGATAGCTCAGTTACCATAGAGAGCTGGAGTGCCATTTGACGTCCCCTTCCTGTCCCCGCAGCTCACAGAGCTCGCTGTGTTCTGCTTATTGCTGTACTTCAACCAAGCAGATATCTCTTTGTGGTTCATTGGTCATGTTTTCAAAGTCTTTTGGGTTTTGGTAATCTGTAGGAAAGTATGTGCCTCTGTCTTGGTACTTTTTGCAGGTAGTTCAAAAATGCAGCTGGGTTTCCATGGCGCACACACACACTCACTCACTCACACACACACACGCACGCACGCACGCACGCACGCACGCACGCACACACACACACACACACACACACACACACACACACACATACACACACACACACACACACACACACACACACACACACACACACACACACACACACACACACACACACACACACACACAAGCACAAAAGGGTCAATCTATGTGTGCGTGTGTGTGTGTGTGTGTGTGTGTGTGTGT
>NC_082400.1:4554359-4568350 GCF_031168955.1 Gadus macrocephalus
AGAGGGAATGAGAAGATGTGAACAGAGTGATCCGAATATCTCCTGCCCTCGATCCTTATCAGTCATCAATAATCAATAAAATTCAGGTGTCCTTTTGGTTGAGGTTGGGAAAGACAGAGGACAGCAGGTGGACAGCAGAAAGGGGTTAGACAGTTCAAAGAGACAGACAGGAGGCTAAGGAACAGGTAGAGATGGTTCAGCAAAGAGATGGTTCGATAAAGGATTTGGTTAAGTGCTGACATTATCTATGTTGAGATGTAAATCAGCAATGGTTTTTGTTCCAACTGACCTCTATACCTGCGTGGACGTGTTCCAAAATGGAGGCCATGTTCCATTGACACCCAGTCTATCCCAAACAGGTGTAAAGCAGCTCCTGCAACAGTTTCTTTTTTTCCCCCAACCCAGACAAGCACATGCCCTCCAATAGTGCCGAAATAACTTATCCACAAGTTTCAATTAAGTGTTTTCTCGCCACTGCAAATACTCACTGACTCAGATTAAATTCTGCATGAGGTTAGTAGCTGTGTTAGAGGCAGTGTGAAATTCTGAACTCAGAGTGCAGGCAACATTTCAAGAAGTTGTGAGGATGAGGGTGGAGAGCGGGTTTTTAAATGTGAATTGTAAAAAATTTACCCACCGGTTGCAATTAACTGTCAGGAAAAAGAGGGAAATGAGTGTTCGAATTGGTCAGTCTCGTTTTACATACATACATACATACATACATACATACATACATACATACATACATACATACATACATACATACATACATACAAAAAAATTATTGAGCCAGGGCAGTTTGTATGCAGTACTTAGACAGTACAGAGACAGGTGATTAAGAAGCAGGTAGGGGTTAGACAGTACAGAGACAGGTCATTAAGGAGCAGGTAGGGGTTAGACAGTACAGAGACAGGTCATTAAAGAGCAGATAGGGGTTAGACAGTACAGAGACAGGTCGTTAAGGAGCAGCTAGGGGTTAGACAGTACAGAGACAGGTCATTAAGTAGTAGGTAGGGGTTAGACAGTACAGAGACAGGTCATTAAGGAGCAGGTAGGGGTTAGACAGTACAGAGACAGGTCATTAAGGAGCAGGTAGGGGTTAGACAGTACAGAGACAGGTCGTTAAGGAGCAGCTAGGGGTTAGACAGTACAGAGACAGGTCATTAAGTAGTAGGTAGGGGTTAGACAGTACAGAGACAGGTCATTAAGGAGCAGGTAGGGGTTAGACAGTACAGAGACAGGTCATTAAGTAGTAGGTAGGGGTTAGACAGTACAGAGACAGGTTGTTAAGGAGCAGGTAGGGGTTAGACAGTACAGAGACAGGTCATTAAGGAGCAGATAGGAGTTAGACTCGAACATCACAACCACCAGACCATCACAACCCAAAAGTTGTACTGTGACAATTATCCAACATTATTACGAATGCTTTCATAGAAAGTGCATACATTCTTACAACTGAGCCACACAGCTTTTTAAGCCCTTACCATTCAGTGTTGGTGCCTTGCTTTACCTTCTCATCTGCACATTGAATAGACATCTTGACCTCTGACCTCTCTGGAAAGCTGTATGTAGTATTCAGCCTTAGTCAAAGACAACAGATACACCAACCACATTAACCCCAATAAAGCCTTTCAAACAAATAATCCAAAACAAGAAGAGACAGCACAATTACCTGAGAATATCTACCACAAAAGAAGAAGTCAATGAATATCTTCCTGTTCTCCCTCCTGAGCGGTGCTAGCAATATCAAACATATACTACTGTACACATCTCTACTAATTCAGTACTACTTTTTTTCCACTACAGTACAAACCAGGCATGAGACAAGTGTTATCTTGAGTCCGGTGAGGATGTGGTGGAATAGTAGAAGTATATATTAGTGGTATAGTATTAGTACTACGTAGAAGGTTGATCGGTGCGAACACAATATGTCTTTGAATCTATCCCTTCCCCCTCCCTTCCTGCCTCTCGTTTTCTTAACAAGTTGCTGAATGTGTTTCCAATTACGCACCGAGGGAGACACGAACAACTCCGAACTGTGTCTAGGCGCTTGCGCGCGTGAGTACCGTAGTGTGTGTTTTTGTGTGTGCGTGTGTGTGTGTGTGTTTGTGTGTGTCCGCGTGTGACGTCACCCTCAGACAAAGGTCCTCTCGTTTAGGAGCGGCGGTGTGTGAGCAGAGGGAGGCACGGCGCGGGACGGACACAGAGAGTCTGTATGCAGGAGAGAAACCAGGAGGAGAAGAATAAGAGAGAATTTGTAGGAACGTTAAAATGAGAAGATTCCACGTGTCTGTTTTGGATTCGGATAACAACCAGCTGTCTCTCTAGACCGGCCGAGGAATCCACATTTGGGAGGAATTTTACGCACAGCGCGTCAAAGTGTTGGGCTGAACTCCGCACCGCCCGAGCTGAAAAGGACCCCGTAAGTATGTCCAGTCTGCGCCTCTAAAACCTCTCAGGCGGGCTTAAGATCCGTTTTCTACTGTAGTTCAACAAGTTGGCTAACGGATCTTCGCCAAGGTGACCTTTTACGCAATCAAAGTGCCGAATGTGCCACGTAGACGCAGCTGGGACGCGTCCGGGGCAGACGGGGCTCTGATGGAGTCAGCAGATGCCTGCTGCGCCCCAGGGGGGAGAGACTCCGGCGCGGAGGGGATGCGGGGTGATGAGCCGCGCGTCCCGGTCAGAGGGTAGGATCGGGCGGCTGGGTGTCAGAACAAGGGAACGTTTTAGAGAACGAGAGGTCGTGAGTGGAGACGCGGTGGTGGGGCAGGCAGAGGAAACATGACATCTGTCTTGATTTTCCTCGGGGATGTGGTGCTGGGCAGCGGAGTTCAAAATATAATTAACTATATCTAACATGTATAACATCAGCTCTGATACGGTATAAACTATTTATAAACTATTATATCGAGAACATCACATCTGATAATATATTAAATATAAATAATAACATGTGGAACTTCAAATCTGATACACGTAAATATAACATCTGATCCAAACTGTATCATCTATTCTATAACTAATATATAAACAATTGACCTTTTGTTAACTATGATCTATATACAATATCTAGCATCTGTAATATAAGATCGCCCGTTATCTTCGTATTTATTACATCACTGATCCATACATAATCTATCGGAACAAATGTGAAATTAGATAATTATTCCTAAATAAATTGTTAAGGTACTGGTACTCTTGTATTGTCGTGTGTGTGTGTGTGTGTGTGTGTGTGTGTGTGTGTGTGTGTGTGTGTGTGTGTGTGTGTGTGTGTGTGTGTGTGTGTGTGTGTGTGTGTGTGTGTGTGTGTGTGTGTGTGTGCGTGTGTGTGTGTGCTCATGCAGGAAGCTGGTTTTAAAGACAGAACAAGACAACATTGACTGGAAAGACAAGCATGGGTCCACCTTTTCAGATCGAGAGAGAGAAAGAAAGAGAATTTGAGAGAGACCGGACATCAGCAACACACACACACACACACACACACACACACACACACACACACACACACACACACACACACACACACACACACACACACACACACACACACACACACACACACACACACACACACACACTCACACACGAGTGTGTAGTATATGAGTGTTGAATCCTTTAGACCTGTGGAGTCAGAATGTCTCCGGTTTGTTTAGCTTTGAATCACCTTGGTAGTTATCATGTTCCAATTCAAAACTTACAGTTAATACATGTACACACTAAGTAGATGTACACACTAAATAAATGTACACACTAAGTACATTAAAACACTAAGAACCTGTACATACAAAGTACATGTTCACACTTAGATCCTGTACACATCAAGTACGTCTACCTAATAAGTACATGTACACACTAAGAATCTGTACACACCAAGTACGTCTACCTAATAAGTACATGTACACACTAAGAATCTGTACACACTAAGTAATTGTACAGAGTAAGTACATTTACACATTAAGTACATCTAAACAGAAAGAACATGTAAACCCTTAGTACACATGCACAAACTTAGTACATGTACAAACTAAGTACATCTACACAGTAAGTAAACATACACGCTTGCCACATGTACACAGAAAGTACACAAACTCAATACACTTGTGAGTAAACTTCCGACATTAATGTTGTTTCCTCGGTCAGAACACGATGATCTAGTGTATAAATACCATGGATTGACAAAATCATTTTTTACATTATTTATCATTAATTATTAAGATTATTATTCATGAATCATATATATATATATTATTAATCCTGAATTATTAAATCACAACTTTCCTTCTTCCAAGTGATGCTGAGTTGGAACACTTATAGAGACTTCTCGGGTCAGAGGTCAACGGGAAACAGACCTTGGGAGGAGACGGAGGGAGGTTTGAGCTTGGAGAACAGGGTGGATAGGGACAGTTAGACCTTGGTAGGTCTGTGCTGTATACTAGGGTCGACCAGATGTGTAGAGGCTTGTCCAGATGGGTAGATGCTAGTCCAGATGGGTTGAGGCCAGTCAATCAGTGTTCAGTCTAGTCCAGATGTGTAGAGGCTAGTCCAGATGTGTTCAGGCTAGACCAGATATGTTCAAGCTAGTCCAGATGTGTTCCGGCTAGTCCAGATGTGTAGAGGCTATTACCGATGTGTAGAGGTTAGGTCAGATGATTTCACAGGCTAGTCAAGATGTGTATAGGCTATTCAATATGAGTAGAGGCTAGTCCAGATGTGTATATGCTAGTCCAGATGTGTTCAGGCTAGTCTAGATGGGTCCAGGATAGTCCAGAGGAATTTAAGATAGTCCAGATTGGCAGATGCTTGTCCAGATGTGTATAGGCTAGTCCAGCTGTGTATATGCTAGTCCAGATGGATAGAGGCTAGTCCAGATGGGTCCAGGATATTCCAGATGGGTAGAGGCTAGTCCGGATTGGTAGAGGCTAGTACAGATGTGTTCAGGCTAGTCCAGATGTGCAAAGGCTAGTCCAGATGTGTTCAGGCAAGTCCAGATGTGTATATGCTAGTCCAGATGTGTTCAGGCTAGTCCAGATTGGTAGAGGGTAGTCTCGATGATTTCAGGCTAGTCCAGATGTGAACAGGCTAGTCCAGATGTGTTAGGGATGTGTTGTGCCTTCGTCTCAGTGATGTCATCGTGGCTGATGAGATGAAGGGCTGATGAATGATGTAATGTGTAGAATGGGATCCCAGGAGGGTGACACACCCTCGGAGTGAGCGAGAGAGTGTAAAAGAGAGGAAGACAATCGTCCTGGGTTTCTCTGATGAGGGAGAAGTGGTTTGAGGAGGATGTACTCACTGTGTCTCCATATGCTTGGTGTTTGGTTGATTATTAATACAAAGGGTTATTGTCATAAAAAACGAAATGTATGTCAACAACACATTTCTATATTTTTTATTATTTGTTCATCTATTCATTGGCCCATATCTAAATCCTGCATAATAAATAACACCATAATGTATATTAATGTATTTATTTCTTCATATTAAAGTAGTTGAAAATGGGCTTCACTAGTATCGCTGATTGGGATTTTGTTTATAATCCGAATCCATTGTTTTGTGAGTGTTTGTGTGCGTTGGTGTGTCTGTGTGTCACTCAGTCTTATATTGCTCATGTAATTTCTTATTAATAAGGAGACAATACAAATTGCCCCTATACATACAGGTCATGAAGGTGCAGGTAGAGGTTAGACAGCACAGAAATAGGTAATTAAGGAGCAGGTAGGGGTTAGACAGTACAGACAGGTCATTACGGAGCAGGTAGGGGTTAGACAGTATAGAGACAGGTCATTAAGGAGCCAGCAGGTGATAGTGTATCCTGACTAAATCTTAGTACATTCATACTCTGCCAGGTTATGTTCTGGTTCCAGATCATCCCCAGTAACGTTGGCAACATGAGACTTGTTTTGCTGCACAAAGGAAAGCTTCAGTCTATAGTTGTGAGCCCGTGACCAAGATTAACACTCTGCTCTCAGTCCAGCACAACTGACTTGTAATACTATTGTTTAGCAGTGTGGTGCATAAGTCTAGTGTTGTTTAGCTGTGTTGTGTAGTAGTGGTAGTGTTTTGGTAGCAGTTTTGTGTAGTGTTTCTCTATATAGTAGTGTTGTTAGTGTTGTGAGGTAGTATTGTGTAGTGGTATTGTGGAGCAGTTTTGTGTAATACCGTTGTTTAATGTTGCGTATTTGAATAGCACACACACACACACACACACACACACACACACACACACACACACACACACACACACACACACACACACACACACACACACACACACACACACACACACACACACACACACACACACACACACACACACACACACACACACACACACACACACACACACATAGACTCACACTGAAAAACACCCACAATATGTAATGTGGTATTGAAGGTATTCTTGGATTCTAGTGATGGTAGAGTAGGTTAGTGTAGTTGGTTTGTGTATTAGTATTGTTTGGTGATGTTGTATGGTACTGTTGTGTAGAAGTGTTGTGTAGTGATGTTGTGTAGTAGTGTTGGGTAGAGTAGTGTTGGGTAGTAGCATTGTGTTGGGATATTATGTGGGGATGTTATGTAAAGCAGTGTTGTGTAGTAGGGTTGAGTGGTGTTGTGTGTAGTCGTTTTGTGTAGTGTTGTCTGTAGTAGTGTGTGTAGTGAAGATGTATAGTGATGTTGTGTAGAATAGTGTGTAGTAGTGGTCTTGTATAGTAGGGCTGTAAGGAGTATTGTCGTGTAGACATGTAGTGGTTTTGTTCATTAGTGTTTTGTAGTGTTATTGTGTTATTAAGTGTAGTGTTGTGTAGTTGTTTAACTTGCAAGTAGCGTTGTGTATAGCTGTGTTGCGTAGCAGTGTTGTGTAGCAGTGTTGTTTCGTTGTGTGGTCTAGTAGCTTTTAGTACTGTTTTTTTGTAGTGTTTTGTAGTAGTAGTATTGTGCAATAGTTTTGTGTAGTCCTATTTTGTAGTGTTGCGTGGCTGTTGGGTAGTGTTATATTGTAGTGTTGTGTAGTACCATTGTGTAGTGTTGTTCAGTAGTGTTGTGTAGTAGTAGTATAAGTAGTAGTAGTGTGGTGTAGAGTCATGTTGTGTAGGGCAGTGTGGTTTATTAGGATTGTGTAGTGTTGTGGGGTTTATTTGTAAAGTGTTGTAGTGTTGTGTGTGGATGTTGTGTAGAGTAGTGTTGTGATACTAAAGCGACAGGTCATTAAGGAGCAGATAGGGGTTACACATTACAGAGAGAGATAATTAAGGAGCGGGTAGGAGTTAAATAGTACAGGTAATTACGGTAGGGGTTAGACAGTACAGAGACAGGTCATTGAGGAGCAGGTAGGGGTAAGATAGTACAGAGAGAGGTCATTCACATTTTACATTAACATTCAGGGCATTTAGCAGACACTTTTATCCAAAGCAATTTGTCATAAGAAGTGAAACAATATATCGCTGTCGGTACAGTAAATATGTTCATGGAACCAAATGCAAGTACTAAAAATCGCTATAGGCTAACCAATTCCCCATATGCAAAGGGACAATGAAATCCTCAATTCAATTTAAAAAAGTTATAACAATAAAATTAGAATAACATTTTGTCACATTTTTTGAGCCTTTATTCAATTAGAAAAACTATAGCGCCCCTGTGATTGCAATGCACTTCGCCACGTTCCGTCTGTTGCAAAATTCAAATTACATTTCAATCCGCAAAAGAGCTTTGCAAAAGATTTTGCGAAGCGTATCTCAAAAGATTGTGCAAAGGATTATGCAAAGCTTATCAGCGTATCGCGTCTGGGTGTGAACTACGTCACTTTCTCATAATTTCCTTTTATGTTTGTACGTGTCAACCATGATTGTCCCCATTGAGGACAATCTCCGATGGAGGAGATTGTCGCTACGCGCCGAAGTTTGGCGGATGACGTCGAGTACAATCGTGTTGAAGACACCGATGCAGTTGATAGAGTGCGTGCTCTGGGAGATAGGATAGACAACAGGATAGACGACTCTGTAATCCGTAATCCTACGGCGTAACTGAGGAGACCCCTCGAGGGGGGCAATTCGCCGCCCGATTGATCTTATATGATGACTACCTACCATGTAAATAGTGATGTCAATAAACCTCAAAAGCTTTTCAAATCTTATCTGGTGTTTTATTGGTCCTTATTGTGGAAAGTAAACAAGGTGCAAGTAAATAAGGTTCAAAGTGATTCCGGAAATAATTTTGTTAGAGGACCAATCACAGCCCTTGCCGTCTCCGTCCGTCTCCGTTGCGTCGACGGGTAGTTAAAAATAATGTCTGCTCACGTAAGCTACGGAGAGGGTCTCCGACAGGCTCTCCGGCGACGGAGAGGGCTCTCCGTTTCTACGTCTTCTTTAATAAGTCCCTGGTCTACGTTCAGCACTTTACAGAGGAGTATAAATCGGCCTTTACTGGTTGGGCTGACGAGGAATTGACGTAGTTCCCGCCCAGATGCGATTCGCCGAATTACATTATTAAATTGCATAATGAATTGTCAAATGCATAATGTAATGAATTATTGAATTGCAAATTGCAAATTGCATTTCCATTTTAATTTTGCTACATTTATAGCCTGGCAAGCCAGACCCATATCAGAAAGATATTGGGTCTGGTCTCGTACGGTGGCAGTGTGGGCGGGATAAACGGTTGTCTTTCAAGTTCCCTCTTTTAGACTTTAGACTTTAGATTTTATTGTCCCCAAGGGGAAATTTTTCTTCACTTCACAGTACATTGCATATGTGGGCCGCACGCCGACAGACAATAAACAGAGACAAATAAACATCTACACAGATCTGCATAAAACATCTACACAGAGTAGGACTGGGGGTGATTTATCTTGGCCTTTTATTGAGTGCTGTTATGGCTGCAGGCACCAGGCTTTTGCCGTAGCGAGCCCTCCTGCACAACAGGGACCTATACCTGCGTGCAGAGGGCATGACAGTGAAGTGGCAGTTGAGAGGGTGTGTGTTGTCCTGTGCTATTACGGATGCAATGCGTGAGATGGCCTTTATATTGAGTTCTGAGAGTGTGGGTGTGGGGAGACCAATTAATTTGGCAGCTATATTTGTGACACGCATAAGTTTGGCCCGGTTTTTGACAGTAAGCATGTTAAAGAAGCAGGTGGAACAGTAGAGCAGAATGGGTTGGACAATACTTTGATATAACAGAAGGAGGAGATGGGGGGCAACATAGAGTCCTTTGAGTTTGCGGATGGCATACAGTCTTTGGTGGCTCCTTTTTTGAATGTCCGTTGTGTGCTGGTCGAAATTGAGTTTATTGTCCAGAGTGAGTCCAAGGTATTTAAAGCTGTCAACTATTTCTACTGTGTCATTGTTGATGAGAGTGGGGGGCTGGGGGGATGGGTTACCTATTGTTATTTATTTTGTTTTGGCTACATTGAGATGGAGGGTTAGGGTTAGTGAGTTAGTGAGTTATGTGAGCACCATTGGGTGAATTGAGTGACAGTGTTGTGGTAAACTGATACAGAGTTATTGTCTGATAAGAGGGCGAGAATGGCAGTGTCATCAGAGTATTTGAGGAAGGTGGTGGTGTGGGAGGGGCTGGTGCAGTCGTTGGTGTACAGGGTGTAGAGGAAAGGGCTAAGCACACAGCCCTGAGGGGCTCCTGTGTTGGAGATGAGTGAGTGTGTCACAACACCCACACACAAAAACATATGGAGTTGTGTTGGAGATGAGTGAGCGCTTGATTTTGATTTCCATTTTCTGGAACCATAGTCTCATCTCCATAGGACGCGACTAGCAAGGACGCGTCCTAGCAAGGCTGCAACCTTCACTTTGGGATCAGCCATGGTTCCAGAAAATGGAAATCAAAATCAACCGCGAAAGTCGCTTGTTATTCGTGTCATCGGCAGAGCACTGTCAATCACGCACAGCCCGGTGAACGGCACATGTGATTGGAATGTACGTCAGCCGAGAGCAACCAATAGGTTTAGAGCTAAATGGTCCCGCCCCCAGGAACGTTTTTATTTTTTTCAGATTCGACTGTCAGGAGTTTCAAAACGAGTGGCGTCAGAACACTGCCAATATTCACGTGACTCAAAGCTTGCGCCTGTGTGGTCAAATCTCTGAAAAGTCAGTGCTGAAAAGTCAGTTCTGAAAAAATACGTTGCAATGTCGTAAACGTACACCTTTACAAGTTTTTAAAACTAAATATTCAACCTTTCAAAACGTATTTCTCAATGTATGAACACCTGTTTGCAGAATCCCATTTACAAGGTTTCAAAACCGGGCAACAATGAAATACACTGTCAGAACAGTGCCAGATTTGAAACTCTGCAAATGCGCTGGTGAAATTGTTTGAACTTTGAAAATGTGTTGGTGAAAATGATGAAGAAGATAAAATAGAACACAAAATCATGTTTACAGATGTTTGAATTTTAGTTTTATTTTTTTTCAGGTTATAATCTCTTTTTTCAGTGTTGCAAAACCTTTTTTACAAGGTGTTGAGTTTTCAAACCCAGACTTACAAGCCTTTGAAACTTTTTTTTTCAGGTTTGAATTATGGCAGGAAACTGACTCCATAGATTTCTAGGCTACTACATTTATGCTTCCATACAAAACAGGGAAGAGTTTTGACTTGGCTGATCGACCTTGGCTGGCTCTTAGCGATGGTGGTACCAGACGTCCAGCTGAGGTAGTTGAGCGGAGGGATGGAGATGGGGTGTGTGGTTTGACCAAAGCTTGGAGGTAGGCAGGGGCAGTTCCATCGACCGCCTTGTATGCCAGTACCATCATCTTAAATCTGATACGAGCTACTACAGGGAGCCAGTGGAGGTACATTAAGGAGCAGGTAAGGGTTAACCAGTACAGAGACAGGTAATTAAGGGGCAGGCAGTGGTTAGACATACAGGTCATTAAGGAATAGGTAGGGGTTAGACAGTACAGAGACAGGTCATTGAGGAGACAATAGGGGCACAACATCATTCATAGGGTTGTCAGGAGTATTGTTGTGTAGACATTTGCAGTAATGTTGTGTTGTAGTGATGTGTACTAGTGATGTGTTGTAGTGTTATGTGTGCATGTTTTGTATTGTTTTTTGTAGTATTGTGTAATAGTGTTGCGCAATAGTTTGGTGCAGAGTAGTGTTGGTTGTGTAGTTTAGAGTATTGTTGTGTAGTAGTCTTATGTATTAGTGTTGTGTAGTCGTTTTGTGTAATACCATTGAGTTTTGTTGTGTTCTAGGTTTGGAAGAGTAGGATTGTGTACTAGTGTTGTGTAGTAGTAGTAATAGTAGTAGTAGTAGTACTAGTACTGTGGTGTATAGTCATGTTGTGTAGGGTAGTGTTTGGTAGTTGGATTCTGTTGGGATGCTGTGTAGACGGTTGTGTAGTACTGTTGTGTGGAATATTGTGTTGTAGTTTTCTGTATTGATGTTGTGTAGTATTGCTTCGTAAAGAAGTGTTGTTTGGTAGTCTTGTGTAGTGGTGAAAAAAAATGAGGCGGGAAACGCAGTCAGCTTCCCAGTGGTGAAAAGAAACATTGCACCATGGACCTCTGGGAGTGAGTTCTAAATCACAAAACTGAGGTTCATCCTTTCAAAGTAATGTACAGTCGGATTAAAACTAACACATGTAACAGGTCTTAATTGAAAGCTAGAGAGAGTCGACTTTTCTCTTTATATTTAATTATTTTTGTTTAAATTAATATTGATATAATGATAAAAAAAAAAACATTGTGCATCTGTATGTCATTGCGGGCCGCCAGGAATGTTTCTGCGGGCTGCGATTGGCCCGCGGGCCGCACTTTGAGAACCAATGTTCTAGATACTAACCTATGCATACACTATACAATATAATAACATATACTAGATACTAACCTATGCTATACACTATACTATATGCTAACATATACTAGATACTAACCTATGCTATACACTATACTATATGCTAACATATACTAGATACTTTCCTATGCCAACACTATACTCTATACTAACATATACTAGATGCTAACCTAGATTATACACTTTACTCACATACACTATATCTCTACTAGTCTCTACTATGCAGTTCTATATACTTACTTGTACAAGCTACTATTCGCACACACACACGCACAAAAATGCACACACACACACACACACACACACGCACGCACGCACGCACGCACGCACGCACGCACGCACGCACACACACACACACACACACACACACACACACACACACACTAGGGAGTATTCATAACGTTGGGAGGGTTCAGTATTCAGTAGCTGTTTGTTTCAGAATGTGGGTGTGAGGGGAGGGGTGTTTGTGTGTGTGTTTGGGATTTGCGTATGTGTTTGTGTGTGTGTGTGTGTGTGTGCGTGTGTGTGTGCGTAGGGGGGTATGTGGATGTGTGTGGTTGTGTTTGTGTGTGTGGGATGGGGATATGTGTGTGTGTGTGTGTGGGTGTTGTGACACAGATATGTATCTGTGTGCAAAACAGTCTGTGAAAGTGTGTGTATGTGTGTGTGCGTGCATGTTTTGCGTGAGGGCAGTGTGTGTCTGTTTCTAGGTTTTTATATTTCTCTCTGCTGATTTTAGGGCGGAGGAGAACAATACATCCATTGTAGAGAAACCTGGCAGAGAAGGAGGGCAGAGGAGAGAGGAGGAGAGAGGAGGAGAAGAGAGGAGGAGAGGAGGAGAGGAGATAGAGGAGAGGAGAGAGGAGAAGAGAGAAGAGAGGAGGAGAGGAGATAGAGGAGAGGAGAGAGGAGGAGAGAGAAGAGAGGAGGAGAGGAGAGGAGAAGAGAGAAGAGAGGAGGAGAGGAGATAGAGGAGAGGAGAGAGGAGAAGAGAGAAGAGAGGGGGGGAGAGGAGTAGATGAGTGAGAGGAGAAGAGGGGAGAGTAGGAGAGGAGATAGAGGAGGAGGCATAGTTTACAATAGTATCGTATAGTACTGCATCATGGTATACAGTAGTATAAAAAAGATAGTATAGTATAAAATAGAATGGCATAGTGTTTTATTGTAGTGTGTAGTTTATGGTAGCATAATATAGTATAGCATCATATCATATTGTATAGTTTAGTAGTAGTATTTTATAGTATTTCGTTTTATAGTATACAGTAATATGGTTTAGTAACGAATAGTTTAATATGGTATACTAATATAGTACAGTATCGTTTTGTATACCATTGAATTGTATCTTATAGTATATGTAGTATACTATATGACTTATAGTATCATTTTATACTACACGATAATAAATTATATTACAGAACAGTATTTTAAACTATACAGATGTAAAGAGTCGTGAAGCATAATATTTTACAATAAACGGTTGCATAGAATAATTAAGTATAGTATTGTACAGTAGTATAGACTAGTGTGAAATTGCATAGTATTTGATAATATACAGTTGTATTGAAGGTATATTTTCATATAATATCATGGTCTATATTATAGAATAGTATCCCCGTTGCCCTTACAGCCAAACACATCAGCCGTTGTGGTGACCATGGAAACAAATACTAGAAAGGTCTGGCTGGCAGTGAATGGGTTGGCTCAAATGGTCTGGACTTGTTATGTTATTAATGAAGCTCACACTCAATCAACACGCACGGACGCACACACACACACAACACACACACACACATACACGCACACATACATGCACGCACACACGCACACACACACACACACACACACGCACGCACGCACGCACGCACGCACGCACGCACGCACGCACGCACGCACGCACGCACCCACACACACACACACACACACACACACACACACACACACACACACACACACACACACACACACAGATACATACACCCCCCCCCCCACACACACACAGGTGTAATAATAGTGTATCATGTATGTTTATGTGTGAGTGTATCAGTGTATGAGAGAGACAGAAAGAGGTGAAAGGAGAGAGAAAGAGTATGTGGGAGAGAGCGTGAGGAAGAGAGACCGAGATCGAGTGTGAGAGAGTGACCGTGAGAGACAGAGAGAGAGAGAGAGAGAGAGAGAGA
>NC_082400.1:4568450-4570950 GCF_031168955.1 Gadus macrocephalus
ACACAACAGTAAGAGGTGGTCCAGTGGGCGGAGAAAGGAGTGTGTTTGTTTGTTTGTGAGTGTGTGTGTGTGAGGGTGTGTGTGTGTGGTCTAACCATCAATGGGCCATCAGGCCTCTAGAACAGCTGAAGCCATAGAGTAGCTAATTAGCAAAGCTAGCATCTAGCAGTAGTAACATATGGGAGGCCGTTCAATATCCTTGAAGAACTTGCATGCTTCACAAAGCCTGCATGCGCGCACACATAACACACACCCAAAACTTGCCTGTGCGTGTATGCGTGTATGTATACATGCCTTATCCTGGATGTAAAATCCCAATAAGTGCTTTAGCAGTATGTATTACCAATAACTCAATCAACAATATGTAACATAAAACAAATATATACACAATATAGGAACGCTTAACTTATTGATAAGCAAAATTGCATCATGACAGCTGTCCATTGGATATGATGAGGTGCTTGAACACACTGAGGGGGGTCTTGTGCTCAACGAACGCTCTGCATGCTCCCTTCCCTGCTAGGCTCCCCCCTCTCCCCCTCTTGCCCCCAAAGAGTTCTGAACCAAGTGTGGGTGAATAAGCAGAGTGCGGATGTACGATTTTTGTTCGTGCACAAGTTGTACGCGCACGTGTTAGAGTTCTGTAAGGTGTGTGAGTCGTATGTATGTGTGCTATGTGTGTTATGTTTGCGCACATGCAAGGCTTCAAGGATATTAGCGTTAAGCCTTAACGTTTTCCCATATTAGCCTGAGGACTCCTAGCTTCTTTTAACTTTATAATGGTGTGGTGTCTTTGAAATAAGTTGGGAGTGGTGGCTAGCACATGCACACACACGCGCACACTGACGTACTCACACACGTGCACACACACACAACACACAGACACGGGTGCACACACACGCATAACACACAGACATGCACAAACTCACACTCACATACACACAGAAGAACCCTCGCACACAACCTCATGACCTCCTAGGTCCAGGTACCTGCGACGGTGACCTTGGCGGTGACCTTGGCGGTGTTCGCTCCAGAGTTATGTCTGTTGGTCGCCAGACATGTGTAGAGCGCTGGTCTGGTCACCGTTACCTTGACAACTGACATCACCACCTCCCCCACCATCGTCTCCTCTACTGAGGCTCCTGACACCTGGAGAGAGAGAGAGAGAAGAGAGAGAGAGAGGAGAGAGAGCGAGAGAGAGAGAGAGAGAGAGAGAGAGAGAGAGAGAGAGAGAGAGAGAGAGAGAGAGAGAGAGAGAGATGAGAGAGAGAGAGAGAGAGAGAGAGAGAGAGAGAGAGAGAGAGAGAGAGAGAGAGAGAGAGAGAGAGAGAGAGAATAGATAGATAAGTAGATAAGAGGACAGACAGACAGATAGACAGGCAGGCAGACAGGCAGACAGACAGACAGACAGACAGACAGACAGACAGACAGACAGACAGACAGACAGGCAGACAGAAAGGGAGACAGACGGACAGACAGATAGACAGACAGACAGACAGACAGACCGACAGAAAGACAGGCAGACAGACAGACAGACACACAGGCAGACAGACAGGCAGTACCGTGTCTCCGTTCTCCAGCCAGCTGATGGAGGGGACAGGGTTCCCCGTGGCGTGACACTCCAGAGACACCAGGGCTCCGTACGCAACACGCTGCTCCTCTGGCACCCGCAGGATCCTGGCTGGAGCTGTGGACACACACACACACGCACGCACGCACGCACGCACGCACGCACGCAAGAACAGGTAGATGAGGTAGGACCCAGTATACTGTCTACGGCGGCCTTGACCAATTCTGACATATCAGTTCAATAATATCATAACATCAATTCAATTTACCAGTATGGAGACTGGTTTGGACAGGCCTACTCACCCTGGACCAGTATGGAGACTGGTTTGGACAGGCCTACTCACCCTGGACCAGTATGGAGACTGGTTTGGACAGGCCTACTCACCCTGTACCAGTATGGAGACTGGTTTGGAGAAGGCCATGCCGAAGCTGTTCCTGGCGACGCAGCGGTACTGACCAGCGTCTTCCCTCTGCAGGTTGTGGATCTTCAGTGAGCCGTAGTCCAAGATGGACACGCGGCTGCTCACCTGGTACCAGAAACCGGAACCAAACCAACCTGGGTGAACACCTGAACCAACCTGATTCAACACCAGGATATACAAAGTCTACCTGTATTCGGGAGCAGCATAAGAACTATAATTGTAATATAATTGTCGTATAGTGAAGTATAACTGTAGCATAGTAGCATATTTGTAATGTAGTTGAGCATACCTGTGGAATAGGTGAACTATCGTTGTAGTATAGCTGTATTAGATTGTAGTTTAGGCATAGTATGGGTATTTTATAGTCGTACTAAAGTTCTAGTAAGGCTGTTGTCTAGCTATAGTAGTTTGTAGTATAGGTATAGTATAGTTATTTAAAGGTTGAAGTACAGTTCTAGTAATGCTGTAATATAGCTGTAGTAGGTTGTAGTATAGGCCACAACCTAAGG
>NC_082400.1:4573450-4625950 GCF_031168955.1 Gadus macrocephalus
TGAGGGAGCGAGAGAGAGAGAGGTCTGAGGAGAGAGCGAGAGAGAGAGAGAGAGTGAGAGAGGTCTGAGGAGAGAGAGAGAGAGAGAGATAGAGGGGTCTGAGGAGAGAGAGAGAGAGTGAGGTCTGAGGAGAGAGAGAGAGAGGGAGAGGTCTGAGGAGAGAGAGAGAGAGAGAGAGAGAGAGAAGTCTGAGGGAGCGAGAGAGAGAGAGGTCTGAGGAGAGAGAGAGAGAGCGAGAGAGAGAGAGAGGTCTGAGGAGAGAGAGAGAGTGAGAGAGAGAGAGAGAGAGAGAGAGAGAGAGAGAGAGAGAGAGAGAGGAGAGAGAGAGGTCTGAGGTGGGAGGTGCGTTGGAATACTCTATTTTGCTTAAGAATGTTCCTATTGGAGTGAAAAACCTGGACGTATTTGAGTGTCAGCCATGATAAGAGCTGTTGGAGTTCTCTAAATGCTAAGGAAAGGTGCTTCAAAGCTTCCTTTCTTATCTCCTTAGCAGAGGGAACACTGGAGGCTCTGGAGCATCCTTTCCGAAAGGAAAGGATGGTCGTGTGTTCCCCTTGCTAAGGGATACGGTATCCTCTTTCATACGGCGAGAACATTTAAAGCAACACACCCATCTGCCCCTCTGAAGGATTACGTCAACACGTGCACGTGAAAAACATTTTGTTAAACGTTCAGACTACATCAGTAATATTTAAGTAATATTTCTCACGGGTTGCCAAATTCAAACATCCTGCCTGAAACAACATGATGTGCTTTTAGTAGCCCATCTTTGTGCATAGTCCACCTGAGGGCTCCACAGACTACAGCTCTTTTTAAACTGAACCTCAAAACCCATCTCTTTAAAAGAGCATTCAGCTAAACTTTCTTTGAGGTTCCCCCCTTTTTTAATAGTTTTTTGGTATTTTTTTCTCTGAAGCACTTTGAGATTCTTGAATATAAAGTGCAGTATAAATAAAATTTATTATTATTATTATTATTATTATTATAGTTTCACCGCGAAAGACCCACATCCACAACATCCGCTGTCGCTTAATAACCGCAGGGTTTCCCAAAGCCCTTACGGATTCTCTTTCACAAATTCCCTTGGCCTCATTACATTTTTTTCATCGAGGTCAAGGAAAGTGGTTAGGACACAGTTGGACCCATTTGTAGGAAGTAGGGACCATGACAGGAAGTAGAGGCCATGACAGGAAGTAGAGACCTTGACAGGAAGTAAAAACCAGGACAGGTAGTACAAATATTGAACACGTCTGCTAAGAGAAGGGGCAGGGCTACAGCCTGCACTTACAGGATTGGCTGGTTGTTCCTGGTCCAGGTGATGTCCGCAGGGGGGCGGGACTCCACTTCACAGATAAAGGAGGCGTTGTGGTCTAATAGGACGTCCACCGTCTCCAGTAGCGTGATGATGCGAGGCGCTGTCAACCAATAGCAACACATGTTTTCGTTACGTCATATTACCGGGAAACCAACAGTCAATCTATCACTGTGATGACCAACGGTCAATCTCTCACCGTGAAGACCGGATGAAACTAAAGAGATTATGTTTATCTGCAGGATGTTGTTGAGGAACAGAGAGAGACCAGCTGCTGGGCATTCCTCACATTCCTCAAGAGTCAACGACCAACGAACAGGAAGAGCAGAGGAGAGGAGGAGAGGAGGTAGGAGAGGTGACAAAGGGTAGGATATGGGAGAGAGGATAGTGGAGAGAATAGAAGGGAGGATAGGAGGGGAGGAGAGAGAAGAATGGAAAGGACGGATAGGAGACGGACAGGACAAGAGAGAGGAGAGAAACTCCTCAATCCTCAGTCTCTGTACTATCTTACCCCTACCTACTCCTTAATGACCTTTCTCTGTACTGTCTAACCCCTACCTGCTCCTTAATGACTTGTCTCTGTACTGTCTAACCCCTACCTACTCCTTAATGACCTGTCACTGCACTGTCTAACCCTACCTGCTCCTTAACGACCTGTCCCTGTACTGTCTAACCCCTACCTGTTCCTTATTATGACTTGTCTAAGGCCCATGTAAGTGAGGAAACGGCACCATCTAGTGTTAAGCGGACGTGACTCCTTCATGTTGCAGAACAGTGTGCAGACTATCCGTTTCTCATCTCCGTTCACATACTGTGACACAACATGGAATTGTATTGTATAAGTACAAATTTTTTCATGTACTTTCAGCAGCATTAATCAAGAATATTTTACTATAACAATGCCTTGATAATCATATGTCACTGTGTTTAAATTGATATATAGCTAGAAACATAGATAGATAGACCGAGTGATAGTTTACCTTTCTGAATGGCGTAGCCGCAGTCCACTAGTATCAACAGGAAGTAGATATTCAGACTTCCTCTCGTCTTCATCCTAGCTGGTTCTTTCTTTTTGTCTGTTTATAACTGGTTATGTCCGTTTTGTAGCTGGTTCAAACTGGTTATCTATAGTTGTGTCTGGTTCTGTATGGTTCTACCTGGTTCTGTATGGTTCTAGCTAGTTCTAACTGGTTCTGTCTGGTTGTAGGAAGTTTGTTTCAGTCCAGAACTCTGCTATGATCCTGAGGAGATAAAAACCTTCCGTCACTGCACTCAGTAAAGAGAGTGAGAGAGCGAGAGAGCGAGAGAGAGAGGGAGAGAGAGAGAGAGAGAGAGAGAGAGAGAGTGTTCTATGTTTCTGTGTGTGTGTGTGTGTGTGTGTGTGTGTGTGTGTGTGTGTGTGTGTGTGTGTGTGTGTGTGTGCATGTGTGTGTGTGTGCGTGTGTGTGTGTGTGTGTGTGTGTGTGTGTGTGTGTGTGTGTGTGTGAATGATAGACAGTAGCAGGTGGGAGCTTGGCTGTCGTTAGTGTAGTCCCTGTGGCTCTCTCTCTCTCTCTCTCTCTCTCTCTCTCTCTCTCTCTCTCTCTCTCTCTCTCTCTCTCTCTCTCTCTCTCTCTCTCTCTCTCTCTCTCTCTCTCTCTCTTATTTCTCTCATCTCTCTCTCTGTCTCTCTCTCTATATGTATGCATATATATATATATATATACATTTATATACATATATTGATGTTTACAGCCCCACACATACACCACACAGACACACACACACATAAAGGTCTGCACCTGTTGGGGTATTTTAGGAAAGGAATTACATTGCAACAGTTTGTTGACCAAAGAACACATAGCTACACACAACTACACACATAATCACACAACTACACACAGATACGCACACCTACACACAACTTATCATGTACACACCATACAATCGATGAAATGGAGCGATGTCATTCTGTCGATACTGCTTCACTGATAAAGATGACCAGTTCTCTTTAGGAACTGAGGAAGAGGCATGGTTTTCTTTAGTTAACTGATGAAGACCCATGGTTCTCTTTACTGATGAAGAGGCCTGGTTCTATTTAGCTTACTGATGAAGAGACATGGTTCTCTTTAGTTTACTGATGAAGGGCCATGGTTCTCTTTACTGATGAAGAGGCATGGTCATTGTAGGGTAGAGTCTTTTTCTTATTAACAGGATAACGTTTAGGAATTGATCTCTAGCTTTGAGTGGAAGCAGCTTTATACTGCTAGGCAGTGATTCATTTGTAAAGCACAAGGAGAGGATGCTGAATCACCCTGATTCAAATGAATCGCTGTGCCGTCGCTCAGGTCCACAGAACACTTCAGGTGTCAGTGTGTGTCCTGAGGTGTTGACGTCAATGTCGTGTCCTCTGAGAATATCGATGAGGAGAGGATGGGAGGAGGTGGGACAGGTGAAAGAGGGAAGGATACGGGAGAGAGGACAGTGCAGAGGATAGGAGGAGAGGAGAGGTAAGAATGGAAAGGACGTATAGGAGGTGAACAGGAGGAGAGAGGAGAGAAGCACCTCAATCACCTGTCTCCGTACTGTCTAACCCCTACCTGCTCCTTAATGACCTGTACTGTCTAACCCCTACCTGCTCCTTAATGACCTGTACTGTCTAACCCCTACCTGCTCCTTAATGACCTGTACTGTCTAACCCCTACCTGCTCCTTAATGACCTGTACTGTCTAACCCCTACCTGCTCCTTAATGACCTGTACTGTCTAACCCCTACCTGCTCCTTAATGACCTGTATCTCTACTGTCGAAACCCTACCTGCTCCTTTATGACCTGTCTCTGAACTGTCTAACCCCTACTTGCTCCTTAATAACCTGTACTGTCTAACCCCGACCTGCTCCTTTATGACCTGTCTCTGAACTGTCTAACCCCTACTTGCTCCATAATGACCCGTCTCTGTACTGTCTAACATGTCCCCATGTCAGTGAGTGAACAGCACCATCTAGTGGTAAGCGGATAACACTTAGTACGCGAGAAATAAGACATTCAAATCGCTGTGCCATAGCTCAGGTCCACAAAACGCCTCAGGTGTCACTGCGTGACCTGGGGTGAGGACGTCAATGCTGTGTCCTACTCTGAGAACATTGCTGCAAACGCCTTATGGAAGCAAGTCACTGCGATAATGATTTGTATTTGAATATATATATTTTTAACCATTTAAAGGGGACATATTATACCAACAGGTGTGAGTGTGATAAGCCTTACAAGCCGTTTCGAAAACCTGCCCCATCTGACATCACTAGTGGGCGTGTGCACCTAGATCTGTGCTGGATAGATCAGTCTACCAGCCTACCCAGTGGATTGAAGTAAACGTTGCTCATCTATCATCTATCAACATTGCTGCAAATGTTGATAGATGATCTATCAATAACCTATTTGTGGAATCAAAACAACAAGCTCATTGATTTAACGAGGCAGGTTTGAAACAATTCATACATTCTTCGTGTCTGAGAGGTCATTCACTGATCAATTAGGATAACAAAGCCTCTTAAGTTCTTCTCAGACCTACAATCTAGCCGGGCAACATGGATATCGGAGAATCAGGCCCCTCTTTCATAGTGGCAAAAAGTTATGAGCAAAATGCACATGAACTTTTATTTTTTCTCATAATGGGCAGCTGTGTCTACACACTTTAAGGAACATACGTCCATCTCTATCAGCATGAAAATACCTAGTGGATCAGAATGTGTGGTCAGAAGGTCCCACCACCCTGAAACTTGACAACAGGTTAGGTTTAAGGGTAGGGTTAGGGTCCAGATTTTTTCCAGAGACCCACGATTTTCACAGAGCAATCCTAAGATGCACCGCGGTTGAAGGTCTAATGACCAAGTTTCTATCTCTTCTCAATTATTTTAGATACATTTCTAGCAAAGGTTTGTGTTTCCAATGCCTCAATGGAGTATTTGACACTCAACAACAGAAATAGTCAATACACACTGATCATGACAATAACCTCTCACATATGAGTGGGTCATTGCCTCGGCGACACTCAGGGAGGCATTGTTGCAGTCCATAGCAACCACCATAGCAACCTTGACAGTCAACTGACAAGGAGGCAGGCCCATTGAAAAGCATAGGCCAAAAAAAACGTAGGAATGTCACATGTTTAGAGACGTTTTCGTAAAACTACTTGTTATTTTGAACCCTAGTTTCTGCCTCATATTAGAAAGATCTGAGTTGATGAAATAAAGTAAATAGAAGCTAAATTATTCAGAATCTGTTAGCCTTTATGAATTAGGCTTTACAGTAGCAGTTACTGGAAACACTGTTTAAGTTCAGAGTCAGCCTCACAAGTGGAATCTCATTTTACAGAATTCTGTTTCTGCAGTTTCTAATAATTCATATAAAATATAAATATATGTTTTCTATCAGCTGATATACCTCTAGTTTGAGAAAGCTGTACCTGAGCAAGAATGATCTACTGGATACCAGAGAAAAGCTGCTCTCTGATGAAAATGGGAGGCCACACAGTACATTGGAAACTCTCAGTTTTGCGCAACCTGTTCATAAGCTGACCAAAAAATCCTGGTTCATAATCAGATCCATGTCCTTCAACAGCTTTGTAGTGTTAAAGAGTTTTTCCTCAACTTTATGGAACAAACACCGCTTGGACTTAGATTAATAATCTTCTGTTCTACTGCTATGCATGTGAAGCTGCTAGACTATTCTTTGCCTTTCAGTCTGTCGTGACTGAAAGAATAAGCCAATGAGCCAATGAGCCATTGAGAACACGCAATGTTTGTTTTGCGGTCTCAATGACTCCTTGGGTTGCTGGCAGTCTCACAGTGCTGCATACAAATCTCAATGCCTTTGTACATGCAAGGCCAACTCTTGCACGTCTTTTAAATTTTTCAATACCCACAAATAAGTGTTGTTCATTCACTATTCTCACCCTTTGAAGTGTTTGAATGGCTTTTCCAGCTTCACATGAACTTGCCACTGTAACTGTTCCTCCTCCTTCATTCTTTCATCCTTCAACACTGAAAGATAGCTAGAGAAACACTTCTCTAGCTATTTCAGCCCATTTTGGTCCCTGGAATCTGTGCCTCTGAATCAGTCCGCATTGATTTGCGAATCTATTTCTGTATTGTTTTTGGTATTGAGTTAGTGAGCCCTGCTCAATGTATTGGCTACTACTAGGTGTTTGCTAGGCTTGAATTCAAAAGTAAGACCATACATTTTGAGTCACAGCATTGAACGTTGTAACGCAGCTGCGCTCCACACAGTGGTTTCTGTGAGAGGATTTTAAGTGGCTTATGATCGGCCTCTGTACTACACTGCTCTTAGTGTCTCCTTTTCTATATTGCCATAGTATATATATTATATTTCCGCAGTTTCCATGGTTTGACTGGATAGCCCTTTGGGTCATGCATGCGCGCAGATGGCATTAGGGACGGGGGGATATGACCCCCTCAGATTCATGGTGACCCCCCCACTGTCCCTACAAAAGGCGACAAACATCGCCGGTAAAACGGAGGCTTCCTCCTCTTGAAATGTCACTGGAACATGTCTTAAAAACTGCATATGCTGATCTTTCTCCGAGACAGTGAAATACTCCCACACGACCGACATTTTCTTTCAATTTTATTTGTAAACAAACCACAACTGTGCGCTGGCGGCTTATTTTTTTTTCTGTAGTATCACTCCGCAAGCGTCCTCGGTTGCTAAGCGATGTCAACGTCTTGGGCGACTATTTCTCAGTCGATCAACACTACGAATGCTGGTAACAAATAAATTGTGAAAAGACACACTGTGTGAAGTTATTTTATTTGCCATCGTTTCCATATGCTAAAGACGTGTCTAGTTCACCGTCATGCAGGCTTGTTCCAAAGTTTAGCTGCATAAACACTAAAGGCTGACTCACCACATTTTGTTTTGGCAGTAGTTTGAACCAAAGATTTTTGTTTTGAGACCTCAGTGATCTGGCTGGGGTGTGCTGTATGAACATGTCACGTACATAGTTTGGTCTAATGCAATTTAGTGCTTTAAAAACAAGATGTAGAGCTTTAAAATCAATTCTATAAATAACTGGAAGCCAGTGTAAGGACCGTAGGATAGGGGTGATGTGCTAAATCCTTTTTAGTCCTAGTTAGCACCCTAGCAGCAGCATTTTGTATAGTTTGTAGTTGCTTTATAGTTTTTTTGGGAATCCCAGTTAAAAGGGCATTACCGTAGTCTATCCTGCTTGAAATGAAAGCGTGAATACGTTTTTCTTGGTCACTCTCTGACATAAGGCTTCTCAATTTTGCAATGTTCATCAGGTAAAAATTTTTGATTTAGTGACTGATTTCACATGATTACTGAAGCTCAAATCACTGTCAATGATTATGCCCAGATTTCTTACAGCATCCTTTGCCTTAAGTCCATTTGTGTTAAGTAGAGTAGCAACCCTGGATCTTTGCTCTTTGTTCTCAAATATAATGACCTCAGTTTTATCTGCATTCAACTGAAGAAAATGTTGACCTGGTCGAGACACTGACAGAGAGAATCAAGGGGTGCATAATTATTGGGAGACAGAGCAAGGTAAATTTAAGTGTCATCTGCATAGTTATGATTACACATTGAGTTTTTCCTGAGGATCTGGCCAAGTGGGAGCATGTAGAGATCAAACAATAAGGGGCCTAGGATCGATCCCTGAGGAGCACCACAAATCAGGGTTGCAGGTTTTGGGGTGTAGTTTTCTATAGCAACCAAGTAGCTCCTGCCCTGTAAGTAAGATTGTAGCCATTTAATGACAGCACCTGAAAAACAGACCCAGTGCTTCAGTTGATGGAGTAGTATATGGTGGTATCAAATGCTGCACTGAGACACAACAGTATCAAATGCTGCACTGAGGTCCAGTAGTACCAGGACAGTTGTTTTGCTTACATCAGTGTTGAGACGAATGTTGTTTATCACCTTTACAAGGGCTGTCTCTGTTGTGCTATGATTAGTGCAGAAGCCAGATTGATAGTCATCAAAATAACTATGTGACGATAGAAAAGCAGTTAATTGGTTTGACATTGGTTTGTAGTTGCTTAGTACTGAACAATCCAAGTTACGTTTTTTGAGAAGGGGCTTTACGACTGCTGTTTTTAGGGACCTGGGTAAAGTACCAGTTTTTAGTGATGTATTTATAATCTGAATCTGTTGTTATTAAATAGACTACTGAGTAACGTATCCAGACTTAGTCTGCAGGTTGTTAAAGGAGACATATTATGGTGTTTCCCCAACAAGTAATCATAGTATATGAGTTCCAGAAAACATGTCATTAAAGCTGTTTGCTGGAAATAGCTTTTAGGAAAAATAGAACTTGCCTACCGCTATTCCCCTCTGTTGCAGTCCCTTCAGAATGCGCTGTTTCTAGTGTCTGTAGCTTTAGTGCAATTGAGCTGCTGCCCATTGACTAATGAGCTGTCAGAGTGAACCACAGCATGGAGGAGAAGAGATTGTTGCCGTTTGCGGACTCCTGGAGCTCTATATCTATATAATATAATATATTATAATAAAATAATAATAATAATAATATTGTATGATATATATAGGTATTTGTATAATATTATATCTAATATCACAGCCAAAAGTTATGTTTGCCTCGGATGATATAATGAATCATAAAGACTGCGTCTGACGTCTCTGGTACTTCCACAACAACAACAAAAAGACTCATAGTGGCTGTTATTTCAGCCATGGTTGCGAAGAATTAGGGAAAAGGAACTTTGGCCTTGACTCTGAAGTCCATATTGACCCGCAACATGGAGGAGAAAGGGATTGTACTCCCGGAGCTGAGCTGCCGGACTACCACCGAGCTCCCCCCGCCGGAGCTGCCCGACTGCCGCTGAGCTCTCTCCAGCTGCCCTGCCAGGGCTGCCGGACTGCACCAGAGGTTTGGCGGCAGTCCGGCAGCTCCGCCGGACTCCCTGCCAGGCAGTCACATGGCAAACTGACAAATCCAGTTTTGTATGGAATATCCCTGCTTCTGAAATGCGCAAACATCTCCGCCCAGCGCTCGTCAGCTGGTCCACAAAATCTTGGTCTGATTGGAGGGGGGAGGGGTAGTGGGAGGTAATATTCAAATGTACCCCCTTCCTACGTAGGAGGGGGCACCGAAACTGACTCGCTTGTTTGGTAACTGTAGGCGGGGTACTTTCAGAATTCCATAACTCACTCAAAAAATACCCATTTTTTTCAAAGTTTGTATGCGTGTGGGAGCACCAGAGACCGAAAAAAACAATCCAAATCCCAGGAAAGGTGTTGTCGTAACAGGTTCCCTTCAATAAATTATGTTGGTATTTAAAGTTACATAATAGATCATGAACACAATGAAAAAAAAAGATCCTTTTGTCCAATGATCTGATTCGAACCAGGATGCGTTGGCTGATGATGAACATCTTCATAGATTCCACGGTTCGCTATAAATGGCCTTGAAGAAGTTCTGCCTCCCCTGGGCCCAGTTAAAATGTAATGCTTAACATACAGGGACATCCAGCAGATGGTTGACGTACACATCCCCAATGTCCACAGTCCATTTGGATAATGGTGCCTGTTAAATAGTTAGATGTTTCCAAATAGTACATTAAAAAGTACCCTAAAGAACACAAGGGATTAAAAACATATTTGAGTTCAAGGTTATGCAGTCTTGATATTGTTCTGGTTCATAAGAGAAGATAACCCCTTTTTATTCTACACTACTTCATAGGAGCTGTTCACCTCATACGGTTATGTTCTTATCTATTGTAGCAGTTGACCTAGTCCAAATAGAGCTTATGATAACGTTCTTAAAGAGGCAGAAGGCTGTTTTCTACTCTGGCATTTTCTGACCTGCATCAATATTCCACCTGAATTGGACCAATCAACTGGCTAAGTAAAATGCTAATCTGCTAGCTAAGCAACATGCTAACAGCTTCCTAAGCTACATGCTAACCTACTGGCCAAGCTACATGCTCACCTTCTAACTAAGCTTCATACTAACCTGCTGACTAAGCTAAATGCTAACCTGCTAGCTAAGCAACATGCTAACAGCTACCTAAGCTACTTGCTAACCTACTGGCTAAGCTACATGCTCACCTTCTAGCTAAGCTACATACTAACCTGTTGGCTAAGCTAAATGCTAACCAGCTAGATAAGATACATGCTAACAGCTTCCTAAGCGACACGCTAACCTGCTAGCAAAGCTACATGCTAACCTGCTGGCTAAGCCACATGCTCACCCTCTGGCTCAGGTACAAGCTATCCTGCCAGTTCACACCAGGGCGGATTACAGCAGAGGGAGCAACATGCATTTTGCGGTGCTTTCATGCACTCACATGCACATACAAACACACCCTGCTGCACTGGGTGCTGCGTGCAGACGGTCTGTGGTGGAGGTGAACTGAAGGTAGGCAAACTTTTGTCTCCAGGTCAGATGACAGAGACTGGACAAGACTGGACTAGCTTTGTAACAATACTGATCCTGTAGTGCTGAAATGCTAACACTAGTTTGGGAAAACTAACGCTGTTATGTATAAATAGTGACACTGTAGTGCAGACACACGCATGGTGAATTTAACTCACAATCGATACTTCCTGGAGCAAGCTTGTAGACGGTTGAGTTTAATATTTGACTTGACTGTACACGTTTATCTTAAGGTGTGTTCATTTTGAAACTGACGAGAGGGATCAACCTACCAAATTGAACAACAAAGTTAATTCATCAGTTGTATTTGATTTGCTAGTTGACCGTTTTGAGCATACCATTGCAGTGATGTTAGCATAGCATAGCACAGCATTATTGTTTCACTTTTGATGTTCCTGTTGTCAACAATTCAGGAACAACTTTTTGCTACAAGAGAGAGTGTGAGGGAGAGAGGGTTGAGAAAGAGGGAAGGAGGGAGAGGGAATTGTGTGGAGGTTTTCCTCTGTGACCTTTGAACCCTGCTGTTAAACAATGTTTGAGATTACTGAACCAATAGTGTCAGGGTTTCTGAAGACATGAATATAGATGGGTTAAAGTGCAGAGACATACCCACATACACAAGCAGACATGAGGACTGGAACACACACACACACACACACACACACACACACACACACACACACACAAACACACACACACACACACACACACACACACACACACACACACACACACACACACACACACACACACACACACACACACACACAGAGGACAACTCATACTTGATCAAGCACGTAGGTAAAAACCAGACAACCGTGTTTTATCGTTCATATTAATTTGATCATCATATTCAAAACAACATGGTGGTTCTCTGTTCAGCATATTAATAACAATATGGTGTTTCTATGTTTATCATATTCATAACAACAGGGTGGTTCTATGTTATATTAATAGCATCATCATGATATAACATAGAAACAACATGTTGTTGTTCAAAACAACACACACTCAGCACCACCTCAGTTATTTATATATATATAATATATATATATACACATATGTATATCTATACACATATATATTATATATATATGTATATATACATATATGTATATATACATATATGTATATATATATGTATGCGTGTTAGTGTGTTTTAGTTCTACCACTGCTAAAGTTTCATAGTAACATCGTACGTTTTTATTCTGCCTTTTGTGAGCCTTCCTGGTTTGATGGGCCAGGTGACATTCCAACAGGGGGCGGTAAAGCAACACCTATGGATGCCCGCAGCCATGCAACTGATTGTGTCATGTCATTGGCTAGTCATTGTAATTGTTAGCTACATTAGCCTCTTTAGCAAACCAGCTGGAAAACAAACCATACAACTCTACATTGTATTGCACACACAGCAAGACATACATTTGTGATCGGAATAAAGTAGCAATGTAATCAAGTATGTAAGAGCATTTAAAATTGACACTAAAATGACCAACGTGGTACAAATACAAAGAAAATAAATCTCTTCATGGGCACAGCCATTTATGTTTTTGTTTGCCTCACTGAACTCGGTACACTCTCAGAAATCCGAGTGGGACCGACCAAAAGTCTGCGTTCTTCAGTGAAGTATTGCAAGAAAGCTGGGAGATTTCTCCACTTACAAATCGGGCGGGTGGTATCTGGAACACACCATGAGCCGAGATCCCTTATTTCGGAATTTCTCCGGTTTGGATCCATTCTTTAAAAAACGTGCTTCTTTGCAAGCATAATCAGCCCACACATGTTGTTATCGAATGCTGAAAAGCATTGGCGGCTTGAAGGGGTGATTTCATACTTTTTAGACTTTTCCCCTTACTTTAAACATGTTTTACGTCTGCTAAACTAGAGCACTTATAGCGTTCCCGTTTTGCTTTGTGATTGTGTCATGTCATTGGCTAGTCGTTGTTATTGTTAGCTACATTAGCCTCTTTCGCAAACCAGCTCGAAAACATACAACACAACTTTACATTGTATTGCAAGCACAGCAAGACCGTGCAATTCATAAATTGGTGACCGGAATAAAGTAGCAATGCAACCAAGTGTGTAAGAGCATTTAAAATTCGACATTAAATTACCAACGTGGTTCAAATACAAAGAAAATAAATGTTTTTACTGTGGCAGCCATTTTTGTTGTCGAGTCGTACGGTCAGCCTCACCGAACTCGGTATACTCTCAGAATCCCGAGTGGGACCGACCAAAAGGGGGCGTTCCTCCGTGAAATGACGCAAGAAAGCTGGGAGATTTTTTTTTTTGTACAAAGTGCGTGAAACAGCTCGACCATAAGTGCTCTCTAACTTTACTTCCGTGATAGTGTGACGTGCGGTGCTGAAGTGTAGAAGGGGGGGGGGTCCATACATAGTAATAAATAATAATAATAATAATAATATTTGCGTACTCATTATTTATGTATTTAAAGACGTGGTATGTAGAATTGAGTGGCTTATAGTGGAACAGACGTGAAAGAAATGGAATATAAGTATGTTTGAATAATCCCATAAGAATTGTTGTATTTTATCACCAAAAAACTAGCCCTTTACGTCTGGGGTGCAGGTCCTTTTCCTTGTGGGCCGCCATGTTTCCACCACCATGTTTCTGCAGTGGCCTAGAATCTACAGAAGGCTCCTCGGAGAAAGCGTTTTTAATTTAGTATCTTCGTTGTATTGGTGCGCCATACTGTACACCGTGGCTTTTGTGCTATAAATGTCAGAGGTGGCGTTATAAGTGTCCCAGAAGCTTAACCATCTCTGGCCATCAACATCGACCGCTGGCAAGACTCAACATATCTTCACACACGGTGGCGTTATAGGTTTGTCTCCGAGAGGCTTAACTCTCGCAGCTGGATTTCAACGTAAACCGCTGGCACGATGGAACTCCACACATACAAACAGCGTGACGTAATATGCAAGTGTCTGAGCAGCTTAACCCTCTCTCAGATGTGCCTCAAATCGCCAAGTGAAGATGAGCAGGCTCCATCCTTTCCCCTTGTAATCCCAAGTGTAAAATTGAAGTAAATGGCTTCATCTTCATGTTTTGGCGATGATCATTTTTATAGGTTGTTACCCCGTTCGATTAAAAGTAGGCTGTCACTTTTTTGGAGAGCTTATATCCAAAAGAAAACTATTGCGATTCAACTACACACCCTAATTTCATCAAAAGCAACCTTTATTCACGTTTCGCAAATGTCTTGTAGTGCCGATTGATATTGAAATCAATGATCAATAAATATAACAGATAGTGATTAATATAGTTGACCACTATGGATGCAATAGGAGGATTGTGTGTTGAGAAACATACCAACACTGATACCTTTGCCATGTCCTACAATGTATAGTGTCCATGGTGACTATTACAAAGATTAACCAGTTGTGATATGTTAAAATTATTTGACGGCTAAAGCCGTCAAATAACAATGTTGCTTTTTCACAAAACAGAAATCGTGGCGCATTTGTACATTCCAATTCAGCTCTGTTACGTGTTATAATTTTACTGACATGGGATAAAATTGCCTTCAATTTAAATTGACCTTAACTTGTAAGCAATGACCTATAGTTGTATATTAACAGACTATGTAACTCAATACAAATCATAACTCTATCAAGGAACCTCATCACTTGACACGTTATTCAATGCTATCCGACAATGACATCACTTTTGAAGTACCTACTGGCACCTTACACGAGCCAAACTTAGGCCACCAGTGTCTTTGGAAAGGGAGGGATGAGGGGCCACCTTGCCCCTAGATACCTCTAATTGTTAATATATTTAATAACTATATAATAATTATATATAGTAGATACAGTCTATAGTTTTAATACCATTATGTGTGTATTCTGTGTACCCTAATACATGTTTAATTAGAATTGGTCCGGGCCACTGGAGGCAGCTGCTACATAGCTGACATACCTCAGGTAGAGAGCCATACTGAGACAGAGGGGAGGGAGACATGCTCACAGAGAGAGAGAGAGAGAGGGGGGGGAGACATGCTGAGACAAAGAGAGAGGGGAGAGAGACTTGCTGAGACAGAGAGAGGGAGGGAGTGAGTGAGAGCAAGAAAGAGGGAGAAGGGAGTCAGTGAGCGAAAGAGGGAGGGAGTGAGTGAAAGAGATAGTGAGTGAGGAAGAGAGAGAGAGAGAGGGAAGGAGTGAGTGACGCCGGTCACAGTTCTTAGTGTCGTGGCATATATTCAGAAGAGAAAGAGAAGGATAATTATAGAGGGGGGAGGGAGAGAGAGCGAGTAGCCACGTGTTTCTTCTGAAAAATAAACAAATTACAGACTGAAACTGGGTGGAGAGAGAGACGGGGAAAGAGTCGGAAAGAGAGGAGGAAAAAGGGAAGGGGAGAAGGAGGGACGGAGAGAGCCATTACGAGAAAGAGAGAGAGCGAAGGGGGAGAGGGAGGCAGGGGGGGGGGAGAGTTTTATAAAGAGAGAGGGGGACATTTAGTTCATTCAAGGTAAGAATCTCTAGAAGCTTCCTCGAAAGGATTTGTTTGTTTTCTCAGATGATCCCTGGCCATGTGTCTGTGTTTACGTGGTGTGTGTGTGTGTGTGTTTACGTGGTGTGTGTGTGTGTGTGTGTTTACGTGGTGTGTGTGTGTGTGTGGGTGTGTGTGTGTAGATGGATCCTCCTCTTCCACCAGTGATCCCAGCAGGTGAGGGGAGACCCCTTACCAGGTGAGACCTCTGATGTGTTGTTCTGATGTGTTGTTCAGTTGTTGTGTTGCATGTGTGAGTGTGTAACAAAGTGTATTTATTTCAGAGCAGAGTTTCTCTCCTTGTTAACAACATACAACTGTTACCTGAAGGAAAACACTCAACACCACCTCAGTTACTGTCAGGTACCCAATAACTATTTATGTATATATATATATATATATATATATATATATATATATATATATATATATGCATGTGTGTGTGTATTTGTTGTAGTAGTACAACTATAGTTCTACCACTGCTACGGTTTAGGAGTACAATAACAGTACTATAGTAGTACTGTCGATGTTGCCAGGGTGACAGAGGTGGAGTGGATATGCTGGTTACACATTACAGAATATTTCACCCAATCCCCCCCTTTCAACGCTGGTCAGCAAAGAAACAATTTATTGACTGATCTGTTTCTGAAGTACCTGTGGAGTGGGGTATGCTAAGATTTGACTTCCCCAAACCTGATCGGGAAACATAATCGCAAATATAATTTTTTTTCAATAATTACGATCCGATGTTCTGTAAAGTGGGGGTTATCCCGATTTCACTAGAGTACGCTGTGTTTGGATTCATGTTGGAAAGAAGATGGCGAATTAGGACCCACACCGACCGGGAATCGTAACAGAAGTCATGGCGGCAAAGGCCAAAGTGTTCTTGATTTGCTAAATAGAGGGGTCCAATTTACGCTGCAACACGCATCGTCCATTCCCACTATGTCTCCATGACTTAATCCATAGTTCTTTAGCAGTTCTTTAGGATGTCCACCGTTTGTTAACGATAAAGTCAGCAAGATTGGGATTTGCCAGGTTTCGGTTATGTCTATTAGGACAGCCTTGTTTGTTAATAGAATTGGTTAATGTATGTCGAACTGTGTTGGTAAAAGCCTTTTAGATACACAACGACAGTTACATTTAGCTTCGTAAGTGGGTGTAAACAAGTGTGTGGGCTCTCACGTTTTCTAAATTTGAAAAGACGTATTGCGTGTTCCAGGCCCACTAAAGCAGTACTAATGTTGGGAATGTTGCCAGGGCGATGAAGGGGGCGTGGCTTTGGAGGGTCTTCTCAACATCTCCTGGGGAGTCCGCCGGCCAATCAGACTCAAGATCCAGGATGAAAAGCAGACACTCCCCATCACTCACCTCATGTCACCTGATCCGGGAGGACCAGTCCTCAGTCCTCTGGATGACAAAAGGTTGGTCTGCGGATTTCACATTACTAAAACTCTTTTGAATTTTCTAAAAATGGCGGCGTATCGGCAATAAAAAATCCCATGATGCATTCTGATGTACAAGCCCTATATCATATTCACATGTGTGCATTCATTATATGGTACACTTTGTTTATTACATATATTTTGGTGCATCTCTCTCTCTCTCTCTCTCTCTCTCTCTCTCTCTCTCTCTCTCTCTCTCTCTCTCTCACTCTCTCTAGGGGTATGACGAGATGGGGAGAGTATAGTGACCTCCATCAGATCGATGAGATGTCTGAGACCACGTCTGAGACAACGTCTGAGACAACGACCAAAGGCAGGTTTGGTTGTTTTGGTTTGTTTTCATATTTCATCGGTTGTTTTGTTTTTTGTGCAGAATATTTCTTTGGGGGGGATACTGCTTGATGTTTAGGTTAGCAATATTTTGCATGATGACAAACTCGAATTTTAAATAAACTTAAATGAAAACATGTTATTTAGCAGGCTGTTTATTTTTTCGCTAATATGACTAATGACTCAATTACTGTGTTTAAATAAGTTAAATAAGTAATATGTTAACTAACTGTTTATTCATAACTAGCAAAATTGCATTTTAAATAACTGTATATTTATTACTAGCAAAGTTGACTTTCACTAACTATTTATTTACAACTAATATAGTTGTGTTTTAACTCACTGTTCATTAACAATAAATTAAGTTGTGTATTAGCTAACTGTTTATAAATAAATAAGGGTTAGGTTACCATATTTCTATGGTACTACAGGTCCTCGTATCTACGAGTCCACCACCCTTCGGCCTGAGAAGCCCAAACCCCTGGAGCTGGAGGCAGAGTCTAACCTATTCCGCTGTATGAGCGATGCCTCATTGGTCAAGAGGAGAAGGGGGCGAGGCAAGACGGCTGCGCAACGCGAGAGAGAAAAGCAGCATCGGTTTTCTATCAATGGCCACTTCTATAACTATAAGGTTGTTCTGTTTTCTGTAAACTATCACTGCTATAACTAAACGTTTGTTCTATCTTTTGTAATATAATATTATCCCTCCCTCTCTCCAGACCTCTATTTTTATTCCCTCCTTCGGTACTCCCACCAAAGTCAGGATCTCCAGCCAGATGAGAACTCACCAGGTGATAGAACAGCTACTGCACAAGTTCAAGGTACAACTACTACTACCACTAGCACTAGTTATTTTTCTGTGGCTTGGTATTTCCACTTCTTCTCTGCTTGAGTATCACTTCTGGGGTTTAGTTTTTAGTATTCCCTCTTCTGTGTTTTCAGATAGAGAATGACCCCCAGGACTTTGCTCTCTACTGCCTCCACCAGACAGGAGGTCAGAGTTATATATCTCTTTGTTTAGATAGAAATACGTGGTTTTATTAACTGTATATAAGTAGTAGGGTTTTACCTAGTCTAATCTGATTCGTCACGCCGGACTCATCGTCAAATGATCATCAAATCATTAACAATATATTTTTTAATAAAGGCAGCTCAATGATGTCAAATTTATTTGGAGTTATGTGGACTCAAACACTTCAAAACCCGCCATTATGTTCTCTTCTACTGGGGAGAGCAGCACGTCCGCTATACGGACAAGGTTCTCTACAAACAAGTCAACTTTGAACAATATGACGACAATGTGTGCATCTGTATTCAAATCAACAGAAAATATAATTAGCTATTAATGGATATATTACATCCATGGAATCAAACAGTGGTCGGTGTCCATTCTGTCTGATACCTGAGTATCAGTGTGTGTATGTGTGTGTGTGTGTGTGTGTCAGAGAGGAGGAGGCTGACTGGTCAGGACCAGCCCTTATGGGAGCGCTTCCTGCAGGGTCCCTCCGAGGACATTATGAAGGTCTTCCTGATGGACAGCGATGAACAGGAAGTCAGCAACGATGTGAGTCATCTTCCTGTGATGCTATCTCCCACGTCAGTGTGTGTGTGTGTGTGTGTGTGTGTGTGTGTGTGTGTTTGTGTGTGTGTGTGTGTGTGTGTGCGTGTGTGTGTGTGTGTGTGTGTGTGTGTGTGTGTGTGTGTGTGTGTGTGTGTGTGTGTGTGTGTGTGTGTGTGTGTGTGTGTGTGTGCGTGTTAGTAGTAACTCTTCTTCTGTGGTTCCAGGTGGCTCAATATCTGAACCTAGAGCTGCCCATCCTAGAGCAGGTTCTGCTCAAACTCAAAGAAGCAGAGAATCGAGAAATACATACCGTCATCACCAAGTAAGTACTCTCTCTCTCTCCCTCCCTCTCTCTCTCTCTCTCTCTCTCTCTCTCTCACTCACTCACTCACTCACTCACTCACTCACTCACTCACTCACTCACTCACTCACTCACTCACTCACTCACTCACTCACTCACTCACTCACTCACTCACTCACTCACTCACTCACTCACTCACTCACTCACTCACTCACTCACTCACTCACTCACTTCCTTCAGACTAGAGGCTGACTAATAGCACACGTTCTCTGGACTAGAGGCTGACCAATAACACACAATCCCTCCATTCCTTCTAGAGGCTGACTAATAACACCCTTCCTCTAGACTAGAGGCTGACCAATCACAAGCTTCCTCTAGACTAGAGGCTGACCAATAACATACTTCCTCTAGACCAGGGTTCACCAACCTTATTGAACCTGAGAGCTACTTAATGGGTACTGAGTCATACGAAGGGCACCCAGTTTGATACACTCTTCGGAAATAACTCAGTTTGCCTTTAGTTATCTATTATTATCAATGATTAATGATACTCATCTATGTGAAGACACTGATCATGTTAATGATTTCTCACAATAATTATCAACAATGACTTAAAAAAGGTGGGAATGAGTTGTGCTATGTTTAGAACAGGCCTGCGGGCGCCTCATAGGTCCTTGCGGGCGCCCTGGTGCCTGTGTCGGTGACCCCTGCTCTAGAATAAAGGCTGACCAATAAAACAGGTCCCCTAGAGTAGAGGCTGAACAATAACACACTTCCTCTAGAGGCATGTAGATATAAAAATAATTATATCCTGATGGGATTTAACGTGTGTGTCTGTGGTGTGTGTGTATGTGTATGGGATGTGTGTGTGTCTGTGGTCTGTGTGTGTGTTTGTTACAGATATCGTCATCAGCAAAGTTTGATGTCTCACATGCTGAGCAGCCAGAGCACTCACATCGAGACCAGTGTCTGACCAGGATATTCACACCTGTTAACCTAACAGAATAAAATTTGAAATATTAATGAATCTCTATTTGTTTTATAAGGTACACACAAAAGTGTGTGTGTGTGTGTGTGTGTTGGAAATAACACAAACACATACACATGCACAAACACAGGCACATGTGCTTATAAGCACACAAACATTAGTGAGTCTTAACAGAGAGATATAGGTGTGACCAAGTTTGTTTACTTTACTTTATGACACACACACTTCATGCTTTTATCACTGCTATCAAACTACCCAGGCATTACCTCTTTATTCAATCTTTCATCATTGTGACATCAATTGGCCTACAAAACAGCCCTAATGTGTCCATTCACTGTAGATGGATACATGATTAGTGTGTTGTAAATTAATCACTTGTTTTAATCCTTCCTCCCTCTGAGGTTCTGTGTCATGATCTCTACTGTTGTCTCTCAAAGAAGACGATGTGTAAATAAAGTTTGATTGATTTAATGATGTATTGTCGGTAAAACACAACAATTTGTCACAGAGTACAGATGTAGGCATTGGAA
This sequence comes from Gadus macrocephalus, assembly GCF_031168955.1. Classification (NCBI taxonomy): domain Eukaryota; kingdom Metazoa; phylum Chordata; class Actinopteri; order Gadiformes; family Gadidae; genus Gadus; species Gadus macrocephalus. Next base: position 4,593,841 of record NC_082400.1, read on the forward strand.
CTGATTAAAAAAGTACAAATAATTGAATTATCGCACAGTGCAGTGGTTCTCAAAGTTTTGACAGCTGAGGGCCAATTTATGGACCCATAATTTGACTGAGGGCCGCCAAAGGAAAAAAAATTGGCGGGAAACGCCGGCAGCATCCCAGTGGTGAAAAAAAACATTGCAACGTGGACCTCTGGGAGTGAGGTCAAGTGAGGTCTAAATCACGAAACTGATGTTCATCCTTTCAAAGTAATGTACGGTTGGATTAAAACTAACAAATGTAAAAGGATTTAATTGAAAGCTAGAGTCGACTTTTCTCTTTATATTTATTTATTTTTGTTTAAATTAATATTGATATAATAAAAAATAAAAAAAAGACTGCACTTTGAGAACTGCAACAGCCTGCACGGTGTAATCTAAGCTGTAAACAGTAAACAATAAGTACCCCATATCACCTCCAGACTCCATCGGTAACTTGTAAACAAAATAAGACAATCAGTTATAAATGTGTTATTTATGAAAGTGCAAGGTACACAGAATTTGCACATTTCCACCGGAGGGTGCGGGTCGGTTCGGTGCGGCTTGGTGGAGTAGTGAAGGTGTGGTTCGGCGCAGCTCAGTTACGGCTCGCATTTCCACCGCCGACAGTACCCTTATGGGGGGGGGGGGGGGGGGGGGGATTGCGATAGCCGCAGCAGCTATGTTAGCATTGTGAACTCATAGCTGCCAGACACAGTGTAGCCTGCTAATAAATCCAAGGAGAAAGTCAACAATGTAGGACGTCCAAGAAGGACGGCAAACATTTTCTTCAATAAACAAAGCTTTCGCCGTTGTCCAGTAATACCTCACGGATAATGCGTTTGTTTATTTATCCCCCTGTCTCACGGAAATGCGATTCTGTCGACCAATCAACGGACAGCGTGTGTAGCTCGAACTTGCCGGCACAATACGAATACATGCATCGTTACACCCCTAGTGTTTACTGAAGCAACACACCCAAAAGACACATACGCTGTTGGGTTCCTCTGTCCTGACCTGGTCTTGGGTTCCTATGGTCTGAACGGGTCAGCCGCCTGGACTTCTGCATCTTGCTCTTGGCTGGACTCCCTGCATCCGCGATTAAACCTTTGCAGCGTATCCAGAACAATGCAGCGCACCTCACATTCAATTATGATAATTATTATAATATTTTGGGCATGCGGGTATCATAGGCCGTCTTCCGCCTAACCCCAAAGTTAGCCTCAGACATGCGGGTTTGGTTGGGGCCCACCTCCATCAGGGCCCCCACCAGGTTCTGGTTCTGCTGGAGAGGGCGGTAGGAGTGCTGGGTAGGTCCTATCTGAACCCGCCCCGCAGCCATCATTGAAATTCATTGAAAGCAGCAGGAGTCTCCTCAGTGTTTCTCAGTGCTGTAAGAACCTGCCTCTGCACACAGGGTACAGTCTGTGACACTTTCATCAATCGTCCGCTGCCTCTATCATGACCACAGAGGGACATCATAAAACGATCGTCTTCTCGACAATGTTCTGCAGCAGCTGGCATGGTGTCCTTCAGCTGTTCCAGACGCATTTGGCCCAAAATCTTTGTCTCCGATAGCTCCAATTATTTTCGTCGCTGTCAAAACCCAACCTACTCCATCGGTCTCCAACGTCCCTCCCTGGCCTGTATCCTGTTGATCTTGAACTCTCAGGCCAGGGTGAGGGCGTGGGAAGTACAATACTTCAACTCTAACACGGAAAGAGATCTAATAAAGTTCAGACTTTAAAGACTTGTATTAGTATTTTTACAAGTAATACAAAAGCCAAGCTGGCCTGCAAAACACCTGCTTTCCAGTTTCAGCACACAGTTTTATAACCTCAATTCTGTGATTGCTCCGATGAGCTCGGAGCCAGGGTTGTTATCAAACAATGCCAATACATGGCTTCTGTTGTTTTCATTATTCTTGGATTTGTGCCATGCATCATAATCTAAATTATCAATGTCCTCTCCTGAATATTCTCTACCCTTGTATCTAACACTGTCATGGAGCTGTCATTCACATATCTTGTTATTAAAGTCCTGAAAACAACTAACTGTACAGCCTCTTCGCACCAAGGGTGTAATCGGTTCCTGAACAAACAGTACAGCTGCTTTATCTTTCTGAATCCCTCGGGGTGATTCTGCCTTGGGTCACCATGTTCCCAGGTCTGAATATCAGTTCATACTGGTGGCCTGGAACAACAGAGGATATTTCTAAGAAGAGAGAGTCTCTTCAGAACACGCTTATTTCATTCTCATGGCATTTAAGGCAAGTTCTTAATTATAATCTATCGAAGGGTAAAGTAAAATTCTCTACAAAATATTTATTTATTTTCTTTTCTTTTTTTTAACAATTGTTTTTTATTTCAAATTCACAAAACAAAACATTGTAACAAACATTTTACCCTCTTTTCTTCCCTCCCTCGACCCCGTTTCCCCCCTCCCGCTACAAAATATGTATTTCTAATAATTATACTATACATAATATAATAATAATAATAATACATATTATACATTAAATATATTCAAATAAAAGCATATGTGAAGATGTATGAAAAAATTATTATTCTTGAACTGGGGGATGAGAAACCAAGTTTGCGAATAGGAACTTGGATTTTACACAGCGTTATCTTTCTCCTGTTTGGAAGTCGGAATTTCTGAGGTCCGAGATATAATCGGATGCCGCATTGTCAGAAAATAAACATTATGCCAAAAGAAAGTTTGGCATATTTCTAGTACGATTACGATGCCATTGCAAAGCAAACAAAATTTCATTGACCGATACCATAGATGAAGGGTTTGGAAATTGTTGGAAAATGTAGGTGCACAACTTAACAAAATGTATTACTTAGGTCAATTATTTTGTTGAAATTTTATTGCGGAAATTTTACATATTATGCATTGCAATGTATTCAGGATTATTTTTTGTTGAATTATAAAATGTTGTGACTGAATTTATTGTTGATCGTTACATGAAAAGTAAAGAGTAAACTAGTAACACGCTCGTGGTTCCAACAAGCTAAAAGCATGGCCAAAAAGCTAACGAGCCCCATCAAACCGACAATAAAAACCATGCTGCTACTTTATTAAATGTTAGCCCAATATTTATTGTAATATATAATCCCAATACATCTGAATATATAGTAATATATAATCCAAATGTATCCATAGTTCAAAATATATCCAAACTAATCATACGTACCGGATTGCACAAAAGATTTGTTCTAAAAGAACGAATCGTTCATGAATCGCACATCACTAGTTAGGAGAGGCATTGTCCAGTGGGAGGGACAGAGGGGGGGAGGCGGTAGGCAAGGAGGGGGACACCATCTTGTGGCATGAAGACTCCACCTGTTGGTGAACCTGCTTCCGGGGGTTGAAGCTTACCTCGAACGTGCAGGCCAGTCGCTGGAAACAGGAAGTCAGGGTGAGACATGTGACCAGGTGTTCAGCTGATGAACCAGTGAAAGATGAGCTTTTTACCATACCTCCAGTGCGACCACAAAGGGAGCTGATACTGACTTCAGAAACTGGGACAAGTAAGGCCTTAGGGCCTTAACTTTGTAAATATATATTAGTTATTATATTATTAACATATATTAAACTTATTCTGCTAGTTCCCTCACGATCCCTCACGAATATGACATGCAACAATGTTGCAGACAGTTTCAATTTATACTTCTGTGCAAACTACGCAGCATGTCATTACACTAAATGTGCACTAGAGGGTGATTTACCAATCAACAATGTGCACCTCTATGGACAATAGACTCCAAAGTAAAAAGTCCCCATTGTTGCCTGGCGAGTTCGTGTAGGATTCAGACAACCACGCAGAACAATGTTGTGGCCTTTAGAAAGCAAGCTGTTATATCACTGTTATAATAATATATATGATGCTCTATTATGTATGTTATTATTGTTGTATTTCACTGTCATATAGAAAACAAATTATATAATAGCTTACTGTTAACATTATAGCTAAATACATATTAATATAGTATAGTAGATTTTATTTGGACATGGACATGACAATGTCATTGGACGAACCAGATGCATTGTTTACAGTGTATTAGCATAAATGCTAGTTTACAACACCTGTCCACCTGTCCAATATATACTACATCATATAATATTTTTCTAGCTTATTCACACAAACCTCACATTGAATCATTAAAAGTAACACAACTAGTCTGCCTCTGACAGACCAGCATCAAGTACATGAGAGATTCTAGATGAATTATGAACAGGGTGTAAAAACCTTGTGTCCCAGAGTGCACTTGTCCACTTGGTTGGTTTCAGACTTGAGGCATGCAGTTTTCCCCAAGATGGCCTTCAGTTTATAGTTGATCACGTTGGTTACCTGGTCACACACACACACACACACACACACACACACACACACACACACACACACACACACACACACACACACACACACACACACACACACACACACACACACACACACACACACACACACACACACAAACGTACAAAAGCAGTTGTCTTTAACTACGTTTCAGGTTTCACCAAAACAATTATCTTGGATCCAGCATTCCTACTATGAAATATAATAATGTAAATGATGTTCTGCTGTTCTTTTAATTGTTTGTTACTCTGACTATTCTGTTTGATATTGTGGAAAGGATGTTAGTGAATGATTCAGAGCATTTTAAATGGCATCACTTTTGGTCTTATGTGTCTTCATTTTCTTAAAACAATTGTAGCTGAAAATAAACAAAGCCAAATTACAACCAATAGCTTAAGTCATTGAAAGCAAAAATAGGCCTAATGCTAGGCCAAGATTTTTTTATTTACTTTTTCAAATCAAGAGTAGGCCTGATTTGACTAATTGGCTTTGCATCCTTTCCTTCTGGCCCTGTAGTCCAAAACATGCTGCGGTCACGGGCCGGCACTGGTATTCCCATTCACCTGCCTGCCACCCTGATCGCCCCTAATTAACCCAACCACCTTCACCTGTGACCCCCCTATAACAGTCCTCTCCTTTCACTCAGTCCTTGCCAGATTGTCTCTTGTTTCATTCAGAGCTTTCCCACAACTCCCAATTGACTTTGTCTTCCCCACTCTGCCTGTTAACAAACCCTCGCCTGTCGGACCTCCTGCCTGCTGTCCAGTCCCTGGCTGTTTCCCAATGTCAAGGAAGCAGGCTCAACGGCCGCCCTTTTAAGGACGCTACGTCATAGAACGCCGACAAGCACTGTTCCAATGTTGAGGACACTCGAAAGCCGCGCCATTTTTCAAGGATGCATCGCTGCATCCTAGACGAGCCAAAACTACCCACAATCCTCTGTGTTCACTGGGCGGGTTCTTGAAAATGGCAGCGCAGTACACGTTCAAATGAAGTGAAGTTATATTAGTTTTCAGAAATATTTCGTGCCGTATTGCTTTTTATAGATTCATCATGTTAATGCAAATAATCAAGCCTAAAGACCTGTGCCACTTTTCAAACGTTTTTGCAACTTAATGATACGTTGCTATATTTTGCATGGACGTAGCTGGTGTTAAACACCACTGTCACCAATGTCAATTTACTCGCTCACAAGATTACATTATTTATGCATACCTATTTATGTTTGTGTGGCATCGTTTTTTTTAGGGTCAGCCCAGCAAACGGAGGCTTTTGTGCGCCGGGTGGCGCGCAAACATTTGTTTACCGGTGGAAGGGATAGTGCCACTATCCAATGTTGTAAAATTAATGCACAACCGATCATTTGCAATGTTTTTAATTTTTAATGAACGTATATAATTGTATTTTATATGATATACTTATGTGTTCAAACCACTGGTAGATTGTAGGCATATATGAATGAATGAATCAGATCAGTTAAATAATATATCCAAATAAATACATGTTTATCATCTCTTTCTTTGTCTTTCCCCCCCTGCATAATAGTAATCAAACGTACTGTAAATGTGATGCATGAATTAAGTTCTCAGACAATTTCACTTAGTTTTATAAAAATGTAATGGATATTCCTTTTAATAAAGACGATTCTATCAACCGCAACAAAGCTTTTGTGACTTCCCCAAAGAGGCTCCATGCGAAGGAGACATGACCGCATTCATAACAGACAAAAGTCAAATAAATATCGATCAGCTTGATTGCTACCATGTTTTATTCATAAGCGCACATGTGTTTACAAGCGGACACGCAGTATTAAAAAGCGGAAGCGGAAGCGCTTCCACACTACCAAGTCGTTCCAAAGTCTGAACGTTACAAACGCTAGGAAGCACTCGAGCTAGCACTCTGGTCTCATCTCCATAGGATGCGACTAGCAAGGACGCGTCCTAGCAAGGCTGCAGCCTTCACTTTGGGAAACAGCCCCTGTCAGTCTGTCTGCTCCTCTGTCCCCGTCTCCTGATCCACCTGCCTGACTTCCCGCCCGACGTCGAGTCCCGGTTGGTCTGTCTGCTCTCCAGTTCCCGACTCCTGATCTGCTCTTCTGCCCTCCCGTTGCCGACTCCTCGCCTGCTGACCCACCGACGATTCCCTGCCCACCTGTCGGTGACCTTACTGTCTGCTCTCTGCCTGCCCGATCCTGTACCAGTATAAATCCTTGAAACTGTCCTACAACTGTCGTCTGTCTTTGCACTTGGGTTTTGCCTAACCCCCCCGTTACAGCTGCCCACCAGCTTTCCAAGTACAATGCTGCCACTGGTGGATTTGTATCAATTCACATAATTATCCATCCCTGCTATTTTGTAGTTCCCCAAAACACCCTGAAACAATTTGAGTCTCACATACTTATGCCACCATACGCCACTAACAGTGCAAGCAGGCCAATGGCAACCGAGCACGCAGTCCTTCCTCTCTCACTTTAAAAACCACCAGCCGGTTATAGTAACCCTTAAATCATTAAGGGTTACTATAGGCCTCACCTAGTCTAAATCTCAACTGGTCTAGGCCTCATCTGGTCTAAATCTAAACTGGTCTAGGCCTCATCTGGTCTTAATCTCACCTAATCTAAATCTCACCTGGTCTAAATCTCAACCGGTCTCACTGGTCTAAATCTCACTTGGTCTTAATCTCACCTGATCTACGTCTCACCTGTGGCGTGTTCCGATATCCATACTTCCCGAACTTACTGTACTTGGTGTGAGTACGTAAGGCGTTCCAATTACGATTGGACGAAAAAAGGAGTACTGGAAGGACCCGGATGGTGCCCTCTAAACGGTCAAAACGCTGAGTGTGGAACGACGTACACTTTTAGCGGAAGAGGCAGAGCCAGGCTGAGCCAACGTCGGAGTCAGTTGTAGCTTTTATTGCTTTTTTAGCTTTTTATAGCAGCTAGACGGAAAGGGTTCACCGTTCAAAGCGGGATGTTTTTGGCGGGTGATGAGCGGCGGCGGCAGACTCAATCGTAAAATCCGGTAACTGCACCACAGAGTATTCGATTTGGAACCACACTGACATCTGAATATCTCCGCACTTAGTGAGTGTGGATAGTGTACTGAGTTTGACGGAAGTATGGATATCGGAACACAGCACTGGTCTATGTTACACCTGGTCAAATTCTCACCTGGTCTCACTTGGTCTAGATCTCACCTGGGACTGAGCAGAGGTGATGGATACCAGTTGAAATGTCTTCTTGGATTTTGATTGGCCGTTGAACTTCTCAACAGCATGAAGGGCGGCGGCCTGGACCTCCTCAGACTCTGGGCTCCTCGGATTCCAACCTCCCAGGAGCGAGACCTTCTCTACACACACAAACACACACAGTAAATACACACATAGTATATATTTATAGATACTATTTTAAATGTTTATGTCGCATACAGGCATCCTCAATAGTATTGAGGCATCCTGACCTAGATGTGGTATTATTATGGTTTGTAGATTCTAAAACAACAGGACCCTCCAGTTAGACTGCATGCTTAAACACACTGACTCAACACAGGTACACCCATGACTACATGACAACTATACAACTACAGCAGATTTACACAACTACAAGACTACACAACAAATAAACAATACATTTTCGCAAAATATTGATGTACATATACAGTATATATATATATATATGGATTATTTTGATTATTATCTTTTAAAGACTCAGTTTGGACCACGAATAAAGCCAGAAATCCAGCACTTGCACGTGATGTATCATTATAGGATCGTCTAACGATATATTGATTATCTCAGAATCACTGTATTGCGATAGTTTCGGTACCTTGGGCCATGTATAGCATATCGTATCGTATCATGAGGTACCCTGTGATTCCCAACCCTAATGTCTACACAACCACTACCCAATCACTAGACAACCACTACATAACTACACAACTGCATGACCACTGCACAACTACATGATTACACCACTACAAGAAAACTACAAAGCAATTACGCAACTACGACAAAATAAATAAATAAATAAATAAGTGTTAGATATATATATACATATATCAAAGGGGCCCTGGCTTGGGTTCTGCTGCTAACCAGAGGGTAGGCGGCTAAATTGGGGAAACAAAGGCAGCTGTAGGTGGTAAGCCTAATGAGACACTAGGATATGTGAACTGATGGTATCCTGTGCTGGTCCGGTCAAGGACCATATGGCTGCAGACTGTGTGAGCGGGCTGTGAATGTCTTTGTTCACGTGCTGTTATTCTGGTGGACTGGAGTAGAGTCCCGGGGCTCACTGCTTCCATTTGACTGCAAACAAGCCTAAAAGTGTGTTCCTTCCACTGTACCTGGTAGTAGGGTGGCTCTCCTTATAAATAGACACGCTGAAGCCACAACTCTCACTATTTCCACTGTTGCAGCCAAGCTAAATGTATTTTATACGCATACTCACGTCCACTCGCACTTGTACTAATACTTCCTCAGTAGTAGCATAAGTATACACATACTCCCTCAGTATTAGTACGTACACAAATACTCCCTCAGTAGTAGTAGTACAAGTACAGAGATACTCCCTCAGTAAGAACACACATACTCCCTCAGTATTACTACACGTACACACATAGTCCCTCACTATTAGTATAAGTACAGACTCCCTCAGTAAGTACACACAAACTCCTCATTATTAGTACAAGTACTCACATACTCCCTCAGTATAAGTACAACACCAAATAATACTACAGTATCAGTACTTAAACTGCCACATTAGTACTTACTGGCTGTGATCATCTCTTCCTGGATGGTGGGCTCCAGGGTGGTTTGTTGCTCTCCTCGGACCGCCAGGACCAGAGAAAGACCCAGCAGGATCCAGACAGGAGACCTCTTCAACATCCCCATCATCATGATCCTCAGTACAGGCTGGAGGAGCAGAGCTAGTATGGCCCAGTAGAGACTTGTACAGAGCAGGAGGTTCTAAGTGAATGTAGACCAGTAGCTGGGGAAGGCTTTAATACTGGGGACAAATGACAACACACGCTGAAACCTGGCGACAGAGACAGAGAGAGAGAGAGAGAGAGAGAGAGAGAGAGAGAGAGAGAGAGAGAGAGAGAGAGAGAGAGAGAGAGAGAGAGAGAGAGAGAGAGAGAGAGAGAGAGAGAGAGAGAGAGAGAGAGAGAGAGAGAGAGAGAGAGAGAGAGAGAGAGAGAGAGAGAGAGAGAGTTTAAGCCATGGAATGTTTAACTAACCAAAGAAGACCACACCCACCATCTGTCTGCCAATGTGTGTGTGTGCATGTGTCAGTGTGAGTGAGTGTATGTGTGTTTCCATTGCATTGAGGCTCTTTAGACCTGACTCAGGCTGAGTCATACACTGGGCCCCTAATAAAGTACACACACACACACACACACACACACACACACACACACACACACACACACACACACACACACACACACACACACACACACACACACACACACACACACACACACACACACACACACACACAAGCACAAAAGCACACACAAGCACCCTCTCAAGAATATTCTGTTCTGTTTTACCAGAAGAAATTGATTGACAAAAATAAGTAGTGCTGGTACCTGATAGTGGTAACCAGTACTGATATAGCAGCTCCATTTGTGTTGAGAGAAATAAGCTGACATCATCTTGTGGTTGGAAAACCAGTTGGTTCAACTCTCTCCCTTCATGAACACATCATCATTGGCACTTGCTATCAACCAATCACAATGAGATTTTACAATGTTGTTAATCCTTAGTTTCACCATGGAAACCTGCGTTATACACTCAACAATAAACTAGTGTTGAATGTTGCCTCTGATGTTGTCTGGTGCTGGGACCAGGACTGGTTTGTTGTATTCTTACCTGACAGAACCTCTGTGGATACCAGTGGGTCATTCTCCGTCCTCAAGTTGGGTTCCACAGGGCACTATTTTTGCTCCTCTTACATTCTCCATTGACATTCTCCCACTTATCATTCACAGACTGAAGGTCTCCTTTCATTGCTATGTGGACAACGGAAGCCTTCCCTGTTGGACCTGATGGATATCATACAAAAAAAAGAAAAAAGGAAACAGAATGCAATATAGATATAAATACAACAGAATCATGTTGTCCAATTACAGCGAGGACATTTATTTTCCCGTAAACTAGACTATGAAAGAAACGCTGCTTCCGTCAGGAGGGTTTGATACTTTAGGTGTGTTGATACTGATCATCTAGCAGGGGGCAGTAGAGCGCTGCTCCGGTGCAAACACACTGACCTTTAAACCATCTCCGCTGTGCGTCTAGCTGCCTGTAGCCATGGTAATGACCAGCCTTTTAGTCAATTAGAATCACAACACTCCACGTTTTGAGTTTACCTCTAATATAAAGATGGATAGTTGGATGGATGGATGATGGAGGGATGAATGGATGATGAATGGATAATGGATGGATGATGGATGGATGATAGATGGACAATGGATGATGGATAATTGATGGAAAATACAATTTCGCAAAACCTGACACACAAGTACCTTTTGTTCAAAATGCTGAATACCTACACGACAACATTCAGAACTGAATAACTGATTTAACTCTGATTTAACTGAACAACTGATTTAAATCAGTCTCCTCCTCTGTCCTCTCCTCCTCCTCTTTTCTCCTGTCAAGCCAGTTGGATTCCCATCATTTATAAACGCCAACCTGCTGATGAGATCTCTGTAGACAGGTTGGCAGAACCATTGGCTCTGCTTCTCCAACACAACCTGACCCGGGACCAGACCGCCCCCTACGGACCACAACCCGCCCGATGATTGACGTACAGCCTGGCCAATCAGAGGAAAGGTATCCGATAAGCCGCTCTACTCTCTTTCCCCGATCCCGTTGGTCCACTATAGGAGACCGGAGAGACCGTAGAGAGAGGTGACTATGGAGGGGGATCATGCAGGCAACATGGCCGTCTGAACCGCGGACAACCCGAAGGTGAGTCTGGCTTGGTTTGAACTCGACAACTTTGATTGTTTTGAGTGTAAAAGCTTGCTCATTTAAAGTTTACAACTTTGGCTGCTGTGTGTGTGGCAGCGCCGAGGTGTAGTTGAGAGCGTACTCCTGTGTGTGACACGCTTCCGTCTACGCTAGAAGGACTTTAGTACACACTGAGAACTTCAGTACTGTTATGAAGTACACACTGAGAACTTCAGTACTGTTATGAAGCTGCTTATATAAACACGCCGCAGTCTCCCAAACTCATGTGTGTTGAATGTGTGTTGTACTAGACATACTACTGGCTATACTACAGACTATTCTATATGTGCTAAAGAATACACGGGCTATATGATATACTGGCTATACTACAGAATATACTGTCTATACTACAGAATAAACTGTCTATACTACAGGATTTACTAAATTTGCTACAGAATACACTGGCTATATGATATACAGTCTATATTACAGAATATACTGGCTATACAACAGAATACACTGGATATACTACAGACACACACACACACACACACACACACACACACACACACACACACACACACACACACACACACACAGACACACAGACACACACACACACACACACACACACACACACACACACACACACACACACACACACACACACACACAAAAGAAAACCAAAACCAAAAGTCTGACTCCTACAATTATTATTCTTAACTATAATATATATTTTTTTTTATGAAGAATAATTATTATTTATAACTTAATCTATTACTAAAGAATAATTATAATTGATAGCTATAAATAATTGATCTATTACTAAAGAATAATAATATTTATACCTATAAACTAAATATCTAGATTACCCTAATTATTACTTATAACTATTATCCAAAACAACAGACTCATTATTATTTATAACTAAACTAAATATTGATTACAATAATATTTGTATAACTAACTATTACATATATATCCATAACTATGGAATTCTATGATTATTATTGATAACTGTAAACAATATATCTATATACATAGACTACTATAATTATTATTTGTAACTGTAAAACACATATATAAATATAAAGAGAGAGAGTTAGAGACAGAGGTGAGCGATAGAGTGAGAGAAACGGAGCATGAGAAAGAGAGATACAGAGAGATGGAGAAAGAGAGAGGGAGTGATTTAGAGAAAGGGAGAAAAAAATATATATAGGGAGAGAGGGAGAGAGGGAGAGAGAGAGAGAGAGAGAGGGGGGGGGGGGGGGTTGAGTTGATAATAGACATGGAGGGCCCTGAAGAGGTATAGCTGATGCCAGGAGTTTATAAGAACCAGATGATCTAGACCAGGGTTCAGTTAGTCATATTTATATATATTTATATATTTGAATGCCTCAGCATTGATAATACTTGATCCTGATTGGTCAATAATGGTAAATGGGTGTGTATTATTTTTCAATAATGGGACACCTCTTCCTTCCAGACGTTTCAGATTATACTTTGCTGCTGGTGTTGATACATAATATATAGAGATATAGTCGTTGGAATGGTTTAGTAAACATAGCGTGTTAAGATACATATTTTTCCAAGTCCTGTCTCTAATCAAAGATATTCCAACAAAATAATAAAAACATATTGTCAAGTTATAATAATAATAATAATAACAATCTACATTCATAATGATAATAATATTGAGTCCATATATATTTAGCTTATCAAGATGCCTAAAGCGCTTTACATAATGAATATGTTAGTGTGTGTGTGGGGGGGGTTATTTACCTCATCCTCTACCAGTAAGTAGCAGCCGCGTGCACCCACCTACCTACACCTACACAAGGATTATCACCGCTGCTCTCCGATGTGGGCCATGGGATCTTCAGGATCCGCCGGGAGTCAGGACCTCTGTTTCATGTCTCCCGGTAAACGAAGAGCACTCCAATAAGCCCACTCTGGGCCTCTTGGACGGCCCAGACTCCCTGTATCCGTCCTAGTTCATCAGGGTTATTCTGTAGCCAAGAGATATGAGACCCCACTAATGGCCCTGAACCCCTCTGCCAGCACCTGTCTCTGACCATATCTTCAGAGCACAACTTTGATAGCTGCAACTGTAAATATATCTTTGCAGTCCTTTATCTACTGTAATATCATCTGATATAAGGTAAGTGTGGAGGTTAGGATTCCTGTGGAGGGTTAGTGCTAGTATTGATGATTATTGGTAGTAGTGATCGTTAGTGTTAGTGTGGAGGGTTAGGGCGGGGGTTAATGTGTAGAGTTAGTGTTAGTATTAAGGGTTATTGTTACTGTGGAGGGTTACTGTTGGTGTAGGGTTAGTCTTGGTATTAAAGTTCTGTTTTTAGGTAGAGGGTTAGTAGTGTGGAGGTTAAGGTACAAGTAACTATTTTTTGTCTTGCAGCAAAGCAACATTTATTTAATCACGCCCAGGTTGATTTTTGGCAGCTCTAGCCTGCAAATAAATCAGCTTTATCAATCACAATCAGGTATCAAGCCACCATGGTCATGGTCATTGCACGTTGTAGGACTCGGCGGGGGGGAAAACTGCATTCGTATTTCTCAACACAGTTCTAACAAACTAAATTTGTAAGAACTGTGAGTGCTAGCCTATACGTTCAGTTATCTAACAGGGGAAAAACTTGAAAAACGTAGGTCTTTAATAAGTGGATGTATTAAAGATTGCACACCCTCCTCTGCAAACTGCCATTCGCTGCACTATTTTACACTTGGATGAAAAGTGAAACTCCATTATAATTGAATAATAATAATAATAATAATAATACATTTAATTTAGAGGCGCCTTTCAAGACACCCAAGGTCACCTTACAGAGCATATAGTCATCATACATTTTTTAAAAAACAAGACATTGTGGAAAAAAATAAAAAATAAATAAAATAAAATAAACATAAGCAATAAGAAATAAATAAAACAAAAACAAGACAAAACAAAACAAACAAACAATCAAAACAGTGATCAGTTAGACGTTGTGTGCGAGTTTGAACAGGTGAGTTTTGAGTTGTGACTTGAAGGTTGTAATGGTGTCTGACTGTTTTATGTGTGGGGTGAGGGAGTTCCATGAATGAATCCTCTGATTACATATTTTGTTGAAAGGCAATAGGAGCGCATCCGAGAGAGTGTGAAGCTTCTCGGACACTTATGACGACTTCTATAATGCCACGGTGTGGATGTGTGGAGCTCAGTCCGGCCGGTGGTTGATGTTGATGTCCACATCAGAGAGACGGTTACGTTTCTTGGACACAGAGTTTAACGCCACGGTTTGTGCGGAGGTACTGTGGACCCGTCGGGCCATCAGTTGATTTTGATTTTTGTCTGCGTCCACGAGAGGGTTAGACTTCAAGGTAACCTATAGTTTATCGCCACGGTATTTCCCTAATACCGTGGCGTTATTAGGCACATTTTATAATGCTCTTACAAAACAATGGCACTAAAAAAAGAAGCTCAAATGGGTCATAGCTATGGGGATAACACACCACCCTCCACATTCACAACTCTTAGCCCAAAAAACATTTTTTTTTTGACATTCGTCCGCTCTGTGCTACAGTAGAAACATTGCAGTTCAACATGGCGGCTCCCATGGAAGAGCTCTCGCTCCATATGTACACATAAAGGGTTCTTTCTAAGGGGGACAAAAACATGATTCTTAATTTCATGGGATTCTACACTAATTATAAAATATCAATTTGTTCCATTTCTACCTAGTCCGTTCAGCTAGATGCCGCTTACACTCTTTATGGAAGGAGTGTGAGCAGTAGAGCTTGGAGCTTAGAGGTCGGTTCAGGACAAATCAAAGTTTGCCTAGTATACCTATACCCTGGTAATCTGTTTTAAGACTAACGGCAGATCAAAATAAGGAAAGTAGCTAACAGTAGGATGTTGTAAGAAGCTAGGCTAAGGTACATAACATAGGATACTTTAAGGATCTAAGGCGAGATAGCTAACAGAAGTAGAGGCGCTAGGCTAAGGTTTGCTAATGGTAGGATGCTTTAGGCAGCTTTGCTAAGGTATCTTACAGTAGGAGACCTTAAGGAGCTAGGTTAAGATAGCTAACAGTAGGAGGTTTTTAAGGGCCCAATCTGGGCTCGTCTTGAAACCCCCTACACTACTTGAAAATTAGAATGACTATTAGATGACTCTAAGGAGCTATGCTAAGGTAGCTAGCAGTGATAATCCATGCAATTTCAAAGTGCCGTTCAAGGTACCAAAGGACCCAGGACATAGTTAATAGTAGAGGACTTTAAGGAGGTTGGTGTATGCTAACTCTTGACATGCTTGTGCATCACTTACACAAACTAATGGAGTTCCCGTTAAAAAATAAAACATACTTTATCGCAATGGGCATGGCCTGCGGTGTTGCTTCTTGACATTGCTCAAGCTTATCATAACAACATCTCACTCAACACTGGAGTTCCTTGGTTCCCCAGCAACACACAGAGTGTGAAGTTGCTCAGATGAACGGTTGTCGAGAACATCCAAAAAGACAGACATACTTAGGCAAAGCAGGCGACTTTATTTGTGTAGCACTTTTCCCTTAGATAAACATACACATACATGTATACATAAATACATAGTCTCCTTCCATTGAGTTAGAAGAGTGCAGTGCATGATCACAACGTTCAAAACGTGCCTGTTGGGAATAGGCCAATCGCCTGGCCTCCCATTTTGCTGCTGGCAGCTTTTTGAGAGCAAACTCCACTCCGCACTTGCTTTTTCCAAAGCAACACACCCACCAGTGCAATGCCCATTCTCTGCCTGTTAGGGGTTCAGATTGGGCTGATTGTTGCATCTTTCTGGAGAACCACTCATCCAAACAACTTCATACTTGACCCTGCTCCTCCCTGCCAGCAATTCACCCCAGAGGGCCAAGATCATGCGAAGTAAATCAGATCAGCGGTTGTCGAGAACATTGAAGGACATCATAGTTTACATACAGACATACATACTGATGCCACCTCAAATGCCGTTATGTCCCATCCAAAACACTTTTGGCTGTATAATGGATGTGTGTGTATTTGTGAGGGATATAGAGTTTCGATGACATCACTGTGAAGGAATGTGTATGGAAGATAAGTATGAACCTGTACTGACCTTTCACCCACATTCATGTTTCCCCTAGCTGTCTTTGATCTCTGTCTCTCTAGCGGTTTGTCTATCGCTCTTCCTGGCTGTCTGATTCTGTAGCAGTCTGTCTGTCTTTCTAGTTGTCTGTCTGTCTCAACCTGTCGTCTGTCTAGCTGTCTCTTTGTCTCTCAACCCGTCCATCTGTCAGCCTCGCTACCTGTCTGTCTGTTTCTCTGTCTGTTTAGGATGTCTCTCTACCTGTCTGTCTGTCTCTCTACCTGTCTGTCCGGCTGTCTCTCTACCTGTCTGTTTGTCTCTCTACCATTCTCCTCTCTATAGACTTTGTTGTGTTTATGGTAGGGTGGCAATAGGTGGTTATCTCCGGGAGAACAAAACGGATGCTATCGTAGCGATAGCTATGATACAAAAGCATGCAAAGTGATAGCATGCAGAGCATGGTGATGCGATGCTACAATAGCATTTGGAGCGATAGCATTTGGAGCGATAGCCTGCAGAGCATGGTGATGTTATGCTACAATAGCATGCTGAGCATGCTATGCTACAATAGCATGCATAGCATCGTGATGCTATGCTACAATAGCATGCAAAGCATGTTGATGCTATGCTACAATAGCATGAAGAGCATGGTGATGCTATGCTACAATAGCATGCAGAGCATGGTGATGCTAGCATGCAGAGCAAGCTGAAAAAGAATTTGTCAACAGTGTTGATGAAAAGTGAAAACTGTTTGGAAGAGAGCTGAGATGTTTGTTCACACAGAGGTGGATAAATGTTTAATCTTCTAAAACATTAACACACAAATACACACACACACCAAAGCACGTGGACACAGAAGACAGCCAGCTTAAACCACATTTATATTGAGTGATCTGTGCGAGGCAGCACGAGAGAGACAGAAATGCAGAGAGTGGAGAGCAGCTCTTTGCCGGTTGGCAGGTATGTGGTGTTTGGACAGGGGGTGTAGGCTATAGGCTATGGCTCTATAGGCAGAGCCGGCGCTATGGAGGGACTTAAGGTGGCAAAGCTCCCCATAAGGGCTTTATGACCAAAATGTAATTATGATATCATATTTACTGAATAATAAAGGTTTAATTGAATTGATAATTCATTGAGGAATAACAAAAATATACATTTAGTTCATAAGAAAATGAAAATATGGTAAAGCCATCTTAAAAGTCAAAGTGGCAGGGCATTCAACGGCTGAAAATAAGCGAACAATCACATGGTCCTCCAAAATGGATGTAAGAATATTTTTTAAATCCCCAGATGCTCCATCCACAACAGTTTACCCTTAAAACAAGGATTTTCAAGTGACTGCCTCAGTCTACAATAAAGGGGTGATATCAAGCTTTTTCGACTTTTCCCTTTGCTATCTGACGTATGAATACATGTTTTACGTCTGCTTAACTAGAGAAATCGAAGTCTGAGCCAGGGGTATTGGCCCCCACGAGAACACCCCTCAATAAGTGTAACAGTGGGCGGTGCTGAAGTGCCTCCTGAAGTCGCCTCCCAGCTACCCGCAATATTTCCAACCTCTTTGTGGTCTGAATTTGCAGACACACGCGCAAAGCATTCGACCAATCACAGCAGACTCGGCTACTCGGTAGTGGGGCTGATTGCGACAGGATACAAAACAGTATGTTTTTTAAAGATTCTTATATTGGTTTTGCAGAAATAAACAGTGTGAGAATAATGAGGGGTGTTTCTAACATACAGGTATGTAGCCCTATTCCGGTAGTACCCCCAAATGCCATTATTTACCCTAAAAAAGCATGATACCGGATCTCTTAGCACGTCAATCAATGATTCTGCTGACCTGGCCGTACAGCCAGATAACCCAACCCAATTTACGTGACTCCGTGGAGGAAGGTGTGTGTAAACCTTCCTCCACCTAAAGGTCAGACGAGGATCGAGGCAGAGATCTGATCTCTCTATCACCAGAGATCTTAGCTCTCCCATCAACGATAGCACTACTATGGAAGAGGATTAGGGCCTCATGTGATTATTTTTTTCTGATATAAGTTCTCACTTTTATATCAGAATTCTGACTTTAAAGTCAGAATAAAAAAAGTTTGAGAATCCTGGGGTTAAAGTCAGAATTCTGACTTTAAAGTCAGAACTCAAAACAAATTCACAAACGGCCTTAACTGAAGCTTCTGTCCTGAACTGGGATCTTAGGTCCAGGTGTTTTCGTGACAACACGTCAAAGAAACCCAGAGAGAGAGAGAGAGAGAGAGAGAGAGAGAGAGAGAGAGAGAGAGAGAGAGAGAGAGAGAGAGAGAGAGAGAGAGAGAGAGAGAGAGAGAGAGAGAGAGAGAGAGAGAGAGAGAGAGAGAGAGAGAGAGAGAGAGAGAGAGAGAGAGAGAGAGAGAGAGAGAGAGAGAGAGAGAGAGAGAGAGAGAGAGAGAGAGAGAACACTAATATGACAGGGAACAGAAAAACATTTTAATCAAACATGTATTATTTAGTTTACAGAAAACAAAAATAAACTCAAAGTTATCGAAGCATTTGTTTATAGAAAACAGAATATACTTGCAGTTCAAGTGTCTGTTGATTGAAAACCGATGTTGCCTCTCTTGTTGTGCCAGAGAGACAGAGAGAGAAAAAGACGGAGAGAGTGAGGGTGAGAGAAAGAAAAAAAGATACTAGCGACTAGAGAGCAGGACAAAGCGAGAAAGAGGTTCTGCGAAGGCCGGGGAATTCTCGCGATGCCCGACGATCGGAGAACTCGCCCACAGACCAAACCTTTACACAACACAACACTTTGCACAACATGATGACTTTTCATGCTCTCCCCCAATCCTACTCGGTCGTGAATCAAACTGGCGATACAGCGATTCACTGTGTAACACTGACAGCTTTGTAAAACATTGAGCATTGATGTTGCAAGCAACGTTACATATTTTGTTTCTGTTCCTTCGAATGTGTGCACATCCACAAGTTTGGTGAAATAAAAAATGTCCAACAACTTTGTTTAAATATTTTTATGCCAGGTCAAGAAGGACGTTGTGTTTGGGTTTGTTAAAACTCTCTAATTGTGTACCCACATTTTTTGTCAAGAAATCTGGGTGATTGTTCTCAGTCTCAGGATCAGCTAAGTGTTGTGATGGACTTGTGTCTAGTTTAGAGCTGTGGTTGACCTGTTGACCTGCAGCTAATTGCAGTGTGTGTGTGCGTGCGTGCGTGCGTGTGTTTTCAATTAAAGGGCACACTTCATCTTCTGCATAAAAGGTTATTGTCTGGCAAAATGCCTCACACACACACACACGCACACATGCACACACACACACACTAAAATGCACAAAAACGTGTACACATTCAGACCCAGCTGTAACATCCTGGCTCACTATTCTCCCTTCCCATCTCCTCTTTTCCTATCCTCTCCTCTCTTTCCCTTCCTCTGTCCTCTTCTCCTCTCCTCACTCGTGCATGTGCCAATGTGTGTGTGTGTGTGTGTGTGTGTGTGTGTGTGTGTGTGTGTGTGTGCTGGGTAGGATTACTGTATTTATTTTTATTAATAAGCAGGGTTGATGTGTACTTAGCACAGTCTGGCTATCTTGAGGGTCTTAATAACACGCCTTGTTTCGAAGACCCGCTGAGGGTTGGGGGTTTGACCAGGCTGATGGAGTGTAAGGTTTGGTTTAAATTAGGATCCTCTCCTGGACTTGGAATAGGAGAGGAGTTAAAGGGTGAGAAGGTTAGGGGCTACACTTAGGAGGTTAGGGGCTAGGGGTTAGGGCAGGGGACCCCAATTACTTTTAATAGTGGGCCATTTTTAAAATCCCCTTGGAAACAATCGGCCACTCAACCTCCAGCCCCATCGGCCATCGAGCAACCAAACCAATCAACTTTAATACTCACCCCTTGACAGGCCTCCCTGTAGTCTTATTGTTTTGTGGATTGTTGTTTTAAAAAACGTTAATGCACTCAGGTGTATTGAGATTGTACAAACGAAAAGTGAGTTACACATAAAATGTACTATAAGGCTATTATTTGTATAGTGGATATCAGGTCGTCTTCCTTATCAGGATAATCAAACAGAAAATAAACAATTAAGTTTAGTATACAAATCAATAAAACATCATGGCCGAAGCTCCGTCTGTCAATATGCCTTTGCTCATGTCCAAATTATTATTCTCAAAACACTGGGTTACTTCTGTAAAAACAATTTCACCTTTAGTGTGCCCATGAGATCAAACATAGCAACTCCTCCCGAAAAGACTTGTCATCAAGAAAAGCACAAAAAAAGAAAGCTGTTCGAGATCGGTTCTTGTTTTTTCATCGTGCCTGAGCACTTAGTCCAGCATGTATCCACAGCACAAAACTTCTAAAGGTCTGCATCTGAGAAAGGTTTCTTGCTCTTTGCGAGACGCCATTATACATGGAGCGATTCTTATCTTGAAAATAAGTGGTTTTATGAAACATTTTTACAGAGTAAGTAGATGTTAGGCTAGATATCTTCTGCTTTCTTGGATTGGATCTGGGTGGGAATGCTTCATAAAAGCTGCAATGTTTAGATTCAAAATGATTTTTAGGTGAGCAACCTTGTTAACCGATATTGGTTGCAAACAGCAGATAAGCAGGTTGGTTTAGCCATGTCATGTCCAGGTAGAATGAATAAATATTGTTGAGTCCAATCTGCTTTAAATATTCTATTTTCATTGTCCTTTTTTTGGTAGCCACTGTTCTCTTGTTTTCTCTCTGTGTTATCTGCCTCATCTTCGATTCAGTTCAATAGTGTTGCTGATATTATTTGTTGCACGAGGGATGGGGGCTGTACTAGGGGAGCAATAAGCAGTTTAATTAATTAATTGAATCAACTTTATTTGATTCATTATTAATTATTAAGTCTCTGATTGTGCTTAAAGCAATTAAGTGACCTAACGCTATTGATGTCTTCTTCTCTGATCAGCGCAATATATAATTTATGTATCATTTTTTAATCCCATTTGTTTTTTTTCTCTCAGTAATTCTTTTGTTGGCCATAAATCAACTCGTGGTGGGCCGGGTCTGGCCCGCGGGCCGCCTATTATGGACCACTAGGCTAAAGGTTAAAAGGTTAGCCTTTAAAGGTTAGAGGGTGAGAACGTTAGGGCCTAGAGGTTAGAAGGTTATGCCCTAGAAGTTAGGGCCTAGAGGTTAGAAGGTTATGCCCTAGAAGTTAGGGGCTAGAGGTTAGAAGGTTCGGGGCTAGAGCTAAGAGGGTTAAACATTAGGTCTAGGGGTTAGAAGGCTAGAGGTTAGAGGGTGAGAAAGTTAGGGGCTACAGGTTAGAAGGTTAGGGGCTAGGGGTAAGAAGGTTAGGGGCTAGGGGTAAGAAGGTTAGGGGCTAGGGGTTAGAAGTTAGAGGGTTATGGGCTACAGGTTAGAGAGGTAGAGGTTAGAGGTTGAAGGGGTAGAGGTAACAGGTTAGATAATTAGGGGTTAGAGCAGGGTTCACCAACACAGTGCCCGCGGGCACCATGGCGCCCGCAAGGACCACATGAGGCGCGCGCAGGCCTGTTCTAAAAATAGCACTACTCATTCTTGAACAACTCTTTCCCACCTTTTTTAAGTCATTGTTGATAATTATTGTGAGAAATAATTAACATGACTTAATTATTAACATGTCTTCACATAGATGAGTATCATTAATCTTCAATAGTAATATCTAACTAAAGGCAAACTGAGCAAATTTGTTATTTCAGAAGAGTGTATAGAACTGGGTGCCCTTCGTATGACTCAGTGCCCATGAAGTAGCTCTCAGGTTCAAAAAGGTTGGTGACCCCTGGGTTAGAGGGTTAGAAGGCTAGAGGTTAGCGGTAAGAAGTTAGGGTTAGAGATTTGTGGTCAGGGGTCTAGGGGAAGTGCTTCTTGGTGAGGCTGAGGGTACACTAGTGGGAGGGGTGGTGCTTCTTGGTGAGGCTGAGGGTACACTAGTGGGAGGGGTGGTGCTTCTTGGTGAGGCTTAGGGTACACTAGTGGGAGGGGTGGTGCTTCTTGGTGAGGCTGAGGGTACACTAGTGGGAGGGGTGGTGCTTCTTGGTGAGGCTTAGGGTACACTAGTGGGAGGGGTGGTGCTTCTTGGTTAGGGTTAGGGTATGTTTGTGGTAGGGGTGGTGCTTCTTGGTTAGGGTTAGGGTATGTTTGTGGTAGGGGTGGTGCTTCTTGGTTAGGGTTAGGGTATGTTTGTGGTAGGGGTGGTGCTTCTTGGTTAGGGTTAGGGTATGTTTGTGGTAGGGGTGGTGCTTCTTGGTTAGGGTTAGGGTACGATAGTGGGAGGGGTAGTGCTTCTTGCTTAGGGTAGGATGGCAGTAGGGGTAGTATTTCTTGTTCCTGAGATATTGGGTATTTGCAGACGGCAGCTCCAGTTCATGTTTAACACCTCAGCGGGAAATTAATGGAAATTATTGGTATGAAAGTTTCCACGAAGTCCCGGCCACAAAATAAAACAGAGCAGTCATTTAGAGAAACTTACGGTAATACCAGGCCTAGCTGATACCAGCTGGAGCGCGTCCAGCCAGCCTCCACGCTGTGTTGACAGACGGGGGGCCTTGCCAACCTGGGCTCAGCGAAGCTTTCCCCCTCCACTGAAGATACGGCTCTGTCCGCTACAGCTGGAGGGACGGCCGCAGAGGTGGACATAACCCACGGTGACGTAGAGACCCAGGGAGGGAGCAGCTAGCGGGATGTAGAGATAGAGAGTAGCTAGTTAGAATTAGGGCATTTAGCAGACTTTTTTTATCCAAAGCAACTTACAATGGTTAATACACACATTGACACACTGACGGCAGAGTCAAGTGTGCAAGGTGACAGCCAGCTCGTCAGGAGCAGTTAGGGTTAAGTGTCTTGCTCAGGGACACATCAACACTCAGCTAGGAGGAGCTGGGGATCGAACTAGCAACCTTTCGGTTACAAGCTCTACCTCCTGAGCTAAGCCGACCCAGTAGCTAGGGGGAATTAGAGACCCAGAGAGTGGCTATAGCGACCTAGAGACCAAGGGCGAAGCTATGTAGGTGACATAGAGACCCAAGGAGTATCAGACACTTACCAGATGCTCACAGAAATTGTTTCCATTGTCTATTTCAAGATGTAAATCAGCCACTATTTTTCTCAAACTCAACCCCTCTGGTAGTTTGTATGCGTTTCGAAATTGGGCAGTTGGCAAGCAATTGACATCCACTTATCCGAAACGAGTGTTTAGTGGCGCCCATAGCTGGATATTTTCTTTCTCCAGCACAAGTAAGCTCATGTGGGCTTCCCTGGCGAGGTGGTTTTCTCCTATAGTCCCCACAAACAAAGCTTCCACTTTCCACTGTGTATAGCCATGGAGTAACTGAGAGGTGCACTGTCAGAATTCTGAGAGTAGATGCTTGATGCGTTAAAGGCTGTGTGATGAATCAGAATCCTGAGATTAGCTGCTTGATGCGTTAAAGGCTGTGTGATGATTCTGAGTCATGAGATTAGCTGCTTGATGCGTTAAAGGCTGTGTGTTGATTCTGAATCCTGAGATTAGCTGCTTGATGCGTTAAAGGCTGTATGATGATTCTGACTCCTGAAATAGCTGCTTGATGCGTTAAAGGCTGTGTGATGATTCTGAATCCTAAGATTAGCTGCTTGATGCTTTAAAGGCTGTGTGTTGATTCTGAATCCTGAGATTAGCTGCTTGATGCGTTAAAGGCTGTGTGATGATTCTGAATCCTGAGATTAGCTGCTTGATGCGTTAAAGGCTGTGTGATGATTCTGAATCCTAAGATTAGCTGCTTGATGCGTTAAAGGCTGTGTGTTGATTCTGAATCCTGAGATTAGCTGCTTGATGCGTTAAAGGCTGTGTGATGATTCTGAATCCTGAGATTAGCTGCTTGATGCTTTAAAGGCAGTTTGATGATTCTGAATCCTGAAATAGCAGCTTGATGCGTTAAAGGGACACTGTGTAAAAATTACTCCCATCTAGTGGTACAATTGTATATTGCATTCAAACTAATAGTGCTCGCTTGTCCAAAAACTACGGTGGGCAGTATGTGCCAAGAAGCTGTGACATGACACCTACTAGGCTACCTCATCGAGTCATTCGAGTGATGATGAGGTTCGTATCCTAATCAACGCATTGTAATCCGTTGATTTCAACAATGTAACAGTATTCTAAATACCAACAATTTACATTGTAACGTACGGAATCAAATCAAAATCAAATCAAATCAAATTTATTGTCATTTTGTTGATTGAACAACAAAACGAGAAGGCGTTTCTCACGGATCAAGATCAACATACATTTCAAACAAACAAACAAACAAACAAACAAACAAACAAACGTCCCAATGATGAATAAATAAATAAATAATAAATAAATAATAAATAAAGTCCAGTGAGAAGATCTGGGACGCTGGTGCATTGAGCATCCTGACAGCTTGAGGTAGGAAGCTGTTCCGCAGCCTGGTGGTGGAGCATCTTAAGCTGCGATAGCGTTTCTTGGAGGGTAGGAGCTGAAAGAAGCTGTTCAGTTTGTTCACGTCCACCCCGTCTCTGCTGCTTCCTTCTCCGGGCAGTTCCGGGCACGGTGTCACAGTGTCCGTTAGTATCCTGTGTTTGCGTAGTATGTCCAGATGCCAGCGAATGCCAGTGATGTTACTCGCTCTCAATGTCCTAATGTTTAATATTGTTTCCCTGTCATAAACTACGTTCGTAGGAAGTCTCACACTCAAACATTCAATCTCAATCTCACAGATCTCAAGAGGGGCCGCTGCGACTGTACGCGCCGCCAGTTAGTCGCCCTGGCAAAGAGTTTACTTCCTCGTCTCCTATCCTGTTCCTAATTCCTCCTCTCGATCTTCTTTTCCTCCGTATTGTCTTCTTTATCAGAGTTGTTGGTATGAAATCCAGTTGTTCGGGTGATAAATCAACTGTCTGGCAAGCGAGTTGAAGCTCCAGAAGGTCCGCTCTAGCGTAAGTGCGTCTTGGTGGATTTGGATACGTGTGACCCCAGCAGAGAATAAACCTCCATAACTTGATGAAGAATGGCTTTTGAATTCCTCCAACGCATTTGACAGTATCCATAAGTCATAAGAATATTGTCATGATTTAAACTCGACAAAAATATGAAAAAGTAAATTAAATATGTAATAAAGTAGCCTGCTGTATGTAGCCTGCGGTATTGCGTTCGCTTTACCGCACCGTTGTAACGAAAAGAGAGCTGAGCCGCAAGGCAAAGCTCTCGATCTACCGGTCGATCTTCGTTCCTATCCTCACCTATGGTCATGAGGGCTGGGTGATGACCGAAAGGACGAGATCGCGGGTACAAGCGGCCGAGATGAGTTTTCTCAGAAGGGTGGCTGGCGTCTCCCTTAGGGATAGGGTGAGAAGCTCAGCCATCCGTGAGGAACTCGGATTAGAGCCGCTGCTCCTTTACTTAGAAAGGAGTCAGCTGAGGTGGTTCGGGCATCTGGTAAGGATGCCCACTGGGCGCCTTCCTTGGGAGGTGTTTCAGGCACGTCCAGTGGGGAGGAGACCTCGGGGAAGACCCAGGACTAGGTGGAGAGATTATATCTCAACACTGGCCTGGGAACGCCTCGGGATCCCCCCGTCAGAGCTGGTCAATGTGGCCCGGGAAAGGGAAGTCTGGGGCCCCCTGCTTGAGCTGCTCCCCCTGCGACCCGACCCCGGATAAGCGGATGACGATGAGGATGAGGAGGAAAGTAGCCTTTCAATGACGAGTCGCTCAAACATAGGAGCGCCCATCTCGTTGCCATGGAAAACCATGTTATACATAATAATAATAATAATAATAATAATACATTTCATTTAGAGGCGCCTTTCAAGACACCCAAGGTCACCTAATACATGCTTACACATCGTCGTTTTTTTTTGGCGTTGATGATTCCTTCTCCTGTGGCGTGGCATAACTATGGTCTTTCAAACAAATGCGGTGCATGTTCAAATTTGCCGGTAAATCTCGTCTCGCTATACTATACGAGCTGGTACCATGCAGTGGAAAAGCGGCAATATGCCGCTTTTCCACTGCATGGTACCAGCTCGACACGACTCGACACGACTCGACTCAGCTCGCATTGTTTGCGTTTCCACCGCGGTACCATGGTATCTGGTACCTGAAGTGGCTGCTTTTTCTAGTACCTACTCGCTCTAGGTTCCAAGCGAGCTGAGCCGATGCTAAAAAGTGACGTCGGCAGACGGCCGGCGACTGATTGGCCAGAGAGTGTGACGAAGTCACGAGAGCGACATGGCAACCATGCTGGTAACATCCATAGCAGCGCCGCAGCCAACATGTTCCACTTCTCCAACTTCTTCAACATGCCAGCTAATAATAGTAATGCGATCGATGTCCTCCATTGTTGTTATGTGGGTTCTGTCCATGTGTGGGTTGCGTATGTGTTGTTTGCGTCGCGTACACAAATACGTCACGGCCCTTTCGCGCAGCCGACCCCGCCCACGTCCAGGAGGTACTATTTGCGGTGGAAAAGCACCCGTGCTGCTACCGTGTCGAGTCGTGTCGTGTCGAGTCGTGTCGAGTCGAGCTACATGTGCGGTGGAAAAGCGGCATAAGCTCTGTTCCACCGTTACGCTGGCTCAGAGTGAAAACGCGTTTGCAATTCCTGTACGACGTAGTGCTTTTTGACCCTCTCGGCAGCTCATAGACCGGAAGAAAATGGAAGCCTCCATGAAGCTTACCCGTCCTATGTAACCATATTGATATTAATATTAATTATTCTTCGCTCAGGAGGATAAGTGAGATTTTTGGCAGAGATCATTTTACACCAATGAGGACTTATTTATGAATGAATATGTTGATTTGAGGTAATAAATTACTCAAAATATTACATAGTGTCCCTTTAAAGGCTGTGTGTTGATTCCAAATCCTAAGATTAGCTGCTTGATGCTTTAAAGGCAGTGTGATGATTCTGAATCCTGAGAGTAGATGCTTGATGCGTTAAAGGAAGTCTGATGATTCTGAATTATGAGTGCAGAGCAACATTCTAATAAGCAGGGTAGATAAGAAGGGGGCTTTTTGGAACGGATGGAATTGCAGCCCAACTATCACTTCTGAATCAAACTCATTTGCTAAGTTACCAGTTGCATGAACGTCCATAGAAAACTCTCAATCTCTAAGTCTTGAGCATGCGCAGCGGTGTGGAAACACTGAATAAAAACTAGTTTTTTTGTTTGTAGGCCCTATTATCTTCTATATCGTGCCAAGTGCCGAAGTTTGGAATGTGAGGGGAGAAAGTTGAAGGAAAATCATGGCTGATTTACCTCTCAACAACGTCAACAATGAACCTGTGGTCGGCATGTGTTTTGTGTTTGTGCTGAATAACGAACACCGAAGGATTTCCATTTTAGGCAAATATTAGTTTTGCATGCAGCACATTTTATAGCATCGATCAGCACAGTGCATTCTACTTTCCCTCAAGACTTATCAGGACAGTGTTTTCTACTGTCCCCATATGATGATCAGGACAGTGTATTCTACTGTCTCCATGTGATGATCAGGACAGTGTTTTCTACTGTCCCATAATACGATCAGGACAGTGTTTTCTACTGTCCCATAATACGATTAGGACAGTGTATTCTAGGGCTGGGCGATTAATCGAATTTCGATCTCGATTTCGATTTTAGCATCAAACGATCACAAAACTAATATAATCGAGTTTTCGATTATTATCCCTTTTTTTTATTAAATTAGAAAGTGCAGAAGAACAGCTGGATACATATCTGTGCATTATTTTAGATTTGAACATTTTCTTCTTGACCATTTTGTTCTCAGTTACAAAGTGTTTTTGGGAGAGACATGCTGAATAAATACATCAGGTTTTCAAACTCAAAAATAATCATTTGAATAATCGTGATTTCAATATTGACCGAAATAATCTTCAATATGATTTTTTTCCATAATCGAGCAGCCCTAGTGTATTCTACTGTCCCATAATACGATATGGACAGTGTATACTACTGTCCCACAAGACTATCTGGACAGTGTATTATACTGTCCTCACCTGACCTTTGACCTTCCACTGTGAGTACCTGACCACTACACCATCCCTTTTCAGCGGCTTGTATAACTGAGTTCTGCCCAACATCATGGCTTGTTTAACTTATCAAAGGTTGCCATGGATGCAGTGGGATGTTTGATGACCCCTGCATACAGAGCAAAGAGATGGGGGTTCGGCAGGGGTTAGAGCATCAGTCTGTGATTGGCCTGGGGGGTATGTGGGAGGAGCTTGCTAGGATGGATCTGTTGTTAGCAAGAGGACAGGCTTCAGGACACAGTTTGTCTATGACTGGTTGTGATGTGTTGCAAAAGGCAGGATATCGCGACAGCTCCCTCGACAAAGATATACATCTTTACTTCAATATGTTCAAGATGTCCAACTGCAAGAAACGTACGGAGAGCCCTATTTTCTGAAGGACATTGGGTACATGTTTGTTTGTGAATAAGAATAATGATAATTTGTTATTGGCGCTCCTCATCAGACACACAAACACATACAAACAGACACACTCACACAGATAAACAGACGCACGCATGCAGAAACACAGCAGAACAACCACAAGACTTCATATATTTATTCATACTCAAGGACTCACGTTACTGTGTGTGTGCATGTGCATGTTTAAATGTGTGTTGGCTCAAGTATCATGAAGCTGTCAAGCCATCTTGCGTTCTTTGTGACTGGCTTTCCAACTGTGTGTGTATGTGTGTGTGTGTCTGTGTGTGTGTGTGTGCGTGTGTGTGTGTGTGTGTGTGTTTGTGTGTGTGTGTGTATGTGCGCGCCCTCCTCTTTCCCTCTCTGGAATTTCCTCCAGCGAGAGAGCCAGAGTGAGATGGCTACCAGATGCCAGCTATTCACACACACACACACACACACACACACACACACACACACACACACACACACACACACACACACACACACACACACACACACACACACACACACGCGCATGCACACACACACACACACACACACACACACACACACACACACACACACACACACACACACACACGCACACACACAAAGAGAGACACAAAGAGAGACACACACACACACACACACACACACACGCACACGCACACGCACACACACGCACACGCACACACACACACAATGGAATGAAAACCACAGCTAGAGTAGTTATATGATATTGAACTAAACTCTCAGAATACTGAACATGGATCTTGGATCACAATACGATGCATAGAAGCTCACCTCATGGTGTTGAATATTCACACACACACACACACACACACACACACACACACACACACACACACACACACACACACACACACACACACACACACACACACACACACACACACACACACACACCTTGAGGCCTAGCGCTGGGGGCTAGCATACCTACATCTTGACCCACACATGGTAACAGTTAGTTCTTCTACTTTAGTGCCAAGCAGTGGAAGCTAGCGTAGCCGCTAGCACACTAAATAATGCTGGCTGGAGCTACCATTAATATGGCTCCACACATTACCCATCATGCACCTTGGTTCTGGTAGCTTGTTAACTACCATCTTGCATCTCGGTTCAACTTGGTATACTATAATGCATCAATACTAGCTGGTTAACTACCATAATGCATCAATACTAGATGGTTAACTACTTTCCTGCAGCTGGGTCCTCTACTAGCTGGTTAACTATCATCATGTATCTAAACTAGCTAGTGCACTATCACCATTCAACCAAACTAGCTAGTTAACAAACCATCATGTATCTGTAGTAGCTGGTTAACTGCCGTCATGCATCTATACTAGCTGGTTGACCATCATAATGCATATATACTAGCTACTGAACTACCATCATGCATCTATACTAGCTGGTTAACTACCATCATGCATCTATACTAGCTGGTTAACCATCATAATGCATATATACTAGCAGCTGAACTACCATCATGCATCTATACTAGCTGGTTAACAAAAAACTTGCATCTGGGTTCTGTACTAGCTAGTTAACTAACATTATGCATCAGTACTAGCTGCTTAACTACCATCATGCATCTGTCTCAGGTCAGTAGTCACATTCCCTCGCCTGCCATCCGTCACCGCGTTGAGACGTGTTATTACAGTGGAATGCAGCCGAAATCGTACACGTGGAGATGTTTAACTATTCATTTCTTTCTTAAAGGCCATGTATTCTCTGTCTCATGGATTTGTCTGTCTGGTATGGGGTATGGGGTGTCTTGTCTGGTACTCATTTACTGATCAGATGTCATATCGTACTGTATCTAAGTCGCTGGTATGCATCAACTGACAGTGGAGATCAGTAGAACATGACTGTAGAAAACGTCAGGTCTACACGCCACTTCGCTGGCTGCCACTCTCCACCTAGTTGACTTCTTTTGGGCTCCTCCAGACAAAGGACGCAGGTTGGTGGTGTTGAAATGCGGTTTATAACAAAATGGTTAGAAACTGAATATGGCAGGGGTGGCAAGGGTGCTCCGCTGCCATGCAGGAGATCTCTGATGATGCTATGCCGGTTCGTGCAAGTCGTAAGTTGCAAATCTCCCAGCTTTCTTGCGGCATTTCACTGAGGCACGCCCCCTTTTCGTCGGTCCCGCTCGCTATTCTGAAAGTAGAGCGAGTTCAGTGACGCCGACCGTACTACTCGTCAACAAAAATGGCTGCGCCGTAAAGAGATTTATTTTCTTCGTGTTTGTATCATTTTAATGTCAATTATAACACATAAATGTTCTTACACACTTGATTACATTGCTACTTTATGCCGGTCACAAATGTATGCATTGCACAGTCTTGCTGTGCATGCAATACAATGTAAAGTTGTGTCGTTTGTTTTCGAGCTGGTTTGCTAAAGAGGCTAATGTAGCTAACAATAACAATGACTAGCCAATGAGAAACGGGAAAGCTACTACGACCAAAAGGGGACGTGCCTCCACAAATGCCGCAAGAATGCTGAGAGATTTACAACTTATGGTCTGCATTTATGCAGACCATAAGTTGTAAATCTTATGACTTATGACAACTTATGACTTGCACGTACCATCAAAATGGATTACACCATAACCTGTGCACACTGATTACTCAATGTGCAACAGGTGTGCAGCCTCACCCAGCCCAGGAGTCCAATCAGACTCTCCCAGGTGAGGCTAATTAAACCAGCCATCGATCACTCACTCCCACAATGACAGCGAAAAACTGATGTAAAAATGCCTTCCACTACAGACACTGTTAAATGATAACACAACTGATGGCTGAAATAGCAGTTTACGCTTACCCAATTATCTCAGAGAAAGGGGGACTTATTTGATATTTTGAGCAATAGCAACGAAAACCATTGGACTTTTTAACCAATTGTAGCCTACATCGAGAATTGTATTATGGCCATCCATTGATGCACTTGGGCCCTTGCTGCCTCACAGTTTGAATACAGTGGAAAACAAGCGCCCTCTCTCTCTCTTTGTCTCTCTCTCCCTCTCTCTCCCTCTGGCTATGGTTATGGTATATGTGTCAGTGAGTCACGAAGGCAGATTGGTTGTATGCTGCTAAAGAAAGACTTGTGTGCTGACAAAAGCTCTCCATGATTTACTGTAGATGTCTCTCCCCAAAAACGCCCCCTAAAATCTCCCCCAAACCCACCCTCAAAACCTCCCCCCAAAACCTCCTCCAGGCGATGCTGGCTATGCTATGCTAAAAT